>NC_140504.1:20127373-20344873 GCF_964339955.1 Pipistrellus hanaki
ACAAAAATAAAATTCATTAGAGAAGTCATAATTGAGCATTTGGTCCACACATGTTCAAATATATGGAAACATATAAATACCACACAGTCTCTAGGATTATAGTTTATATGTAATTCTCAGAAAAAAAGAGCACTTCCCTCATAAACGGGACCTCACTGAGAGGTGGGGTGGTACATTCCTAATCTTTTTTCTTCTTTCTTTTTTTTTAGATTCACAGTTTTGGGGAAAACCCAGATTCACAATACATGTCCCTGAGTTCATCACACTATCGGATGTGTAAAGTAAGATGGGTAAGATTCATTCATCAATGTCCATCTCAAATCATTGTTCTACCAATCACAAGTTCAGATCAATGAGCAGTAATTAGAGAGGAGTAGAAGATGATGTTATAGTGACCACAGAAAGGCAAAGGAATCAGAAACCAGTATGTGATGACAGACCACATTTTTTCATCATTATTAGAATTACTTCATAAATTACTAACTCTATTAAGTATTTACCCAAATCACTAACTCCATTGAGTGAAATACAGATGTCAATGACTACTTTTTAAAATTCTAGGTTTTATTTGTTTGGTTATAAGATAAATTTTAAATTTGAACATTATGTTATAAAAAAAACACACAAGTTTTTTGTGTATAACACCAAATTAACTTGCATCTTTAATTCAATCTATTTCTAGACTGAAGAGGATGAATCTTTGTATTTATTTCCAAGGAAACATTTGTTTAAGCTTATTGATGCTGAACTCAAATATTTTCTCTGATATTCAGCTCACACACAGATCTCATTAATGGGATTGAAACAGGTAAGAAACCCCCAAATAACTCCACTGATTATTTTAACACCTAGCTAATGGCCTAGAATAATTGATGTGTAGCTGAAGTTTATGTAATTTATAATTAAAACAAAACTCCACCTGAAAATGTCCTAGAGTTGTTCAATGATATGTTAAAACTGAAACAAATCTAAAAAACTTTAACAAATATATTTTCTTCCAAGAAATGACACACTGTGACTTTTTTGTTATTGTTGGGCTTGATGTTTTTGCCTCTAAGGAGGTCAGCAATATGGAAACATAAAGGCCAATTTAATTTGTGCATCTGCGGCTGCCAAGTATTTTAATTCAGACAGCTGTGACTGAAGAGTTAATATTTTACTTGTCAAAATCCAAAAGAAGGCCAGTGAATCACTCTAATTCTCATTAAGAGGCTTTCCCCCAGTAGCACCCTAATTCAAAATAATGAAAGTAGAGACTGAGTGCGATTCTAATACCAGTTGAGACCTATCTTTTAATATTTCTCCAGTGATGGATTAGGGATCGGGGAAATTCATCTCAGATCATAGAGCCTAATTTAATAAGGGATCATTCCAAGAGTATTGCATTTTATAATAATGTCATTTAATGTGTCGTCTTCCATTTTTACTGTCCCATATGTATGCTTACACGATGGTGCCATAGGGATAAACTTTTAAAGAACCAGGATCATTTTTAGTTTTCATTTTCCTTAAGTAGGGGGCCCATCAATGAAAGCATCCATTAGTACCTTTATTATCACAATATAAGAGAGTGAGGGAAATGCCTGATTTGGAGGAAAACTTAATAAAACTGGCAGTAAATAGTCAACTTTTTTACTGAGTCTCAGGCATTGAAGAGGGTGAAAATGTTTAAGAGAGGCTTTAAGTAAATAAAATTTCATCATCTAATACATTACAATAATACTGTAAACCTGGTAGTTTAAAATGCACAAAAAAAAACCAGCATTCTAAAAAATCTAATCTTGCTTTCTCCTATTGCTCCTCGTTTTCAACTGATTTACAAGGCAAGTGAAGCTTTAATAACTGCTTAGTAAAGGCTAATTATTCATGCCTGCCTAACTTTAGAGAAAAAATATGAAGGGCTATTTTTCCATAAATTGCATTCACTTACTCAATGAGGGAAACAAATTGTCAGGAACAAAATTATATGAAGTACTTAACTTTATTGTTTTTATATTAACATCTAACAGTATTTAATCAACTTTGCTATTTTTATCTTGGCATTACAGTGAATGTGAAACACTTGGCAATTACTAGGGCACTAGTTAAGCAAGTTCAGGTCAGAGCATCATAACCATATAAATGTCAATACATTATTATTGGCTATAACTCCTACAGCAGCAGCAGGAGTGCTGCTTAGCCACAATTATGTGCTATAAAGCCTTCAGGACAGCTGGTGTTTTAGTAAAAAAAAGTTTCCTTTCAAATATGTCCTTGCGATTGGGCCTTTACCTTTAGATAACATCTTTAATGGTTTCCTTTCTCATTCCGACCACATGAGTGTAAACCCATAAACTCTATGGATCTAAAGTATGCCCTAGAAACCTGACTTTGTTGTAAATGTTAATCAGATTACTGCCATTTTTCAAAAATACAAATAATCTGAATAGAAATATTATAAATTTGTAAATGTTTGTTCATGTGTTTGTTTTTGTGTCTCTTTTCCCGGGTGTTTTTGCAATTCAGTGACCCTGAAGCTATTGCAAATGTTTTAGCACTTTTCTTACATTTTAAAATAGATCTTGTTTTCTTACAGCCTTTGGTTTGTTATTATTGCCTTGCCTCAAATATACATTCTTGCTATTTCCCTCCACATATCTTCAGGGCTTTAATGCCTATTTTTCTTTTTTACTGTATTATATCGTCTATTGTAGAATAAAATCATTTCCAGAGAACTAATTTTTTTTTTTACTAATTTTTTTCTTTGCCATATTGTCCCTTTAACTGACTTTATTTCTACTCGTTCAGTTATATTCTGCTATCCATTTTCATGTTATCTTTTTATCTTCACTCTTTCTTTAAGGAAAGAAATCATGAGTTCTCCTGCTGATAAAGAATAATGTAACATGTATACACGTTTTCTTAAAGTGCAACCACTTTAAGAAAGCAGTCAATTTGAAAAAAAAATTTAAAAATAAAAATGATATCTAAAGCAATATGAATAAGTCAGAAAAAGACCACTGGGGGTTGTCATCTAGAATAATTAGAAGTGATTATTTTAATCACACGTGGGGTGTTGGGGATGGGGGTGAAAACAAAGAAATAAAACCAAAAACAAATGTTCAACACTAAGCACAGTGCATGTTATGTTTAGTAACTTGGGGGGAAATCATCATAGCCAATTCTGACCTACTTTCCCTAGTAGTTCCACTTCTGTTCTTCTGTGAAAATATTAATAACAGCACTCTCAATCTTTACTATGAACGGATTAACAGAATATATTCACTTGAAAGCTAGGAAACCTTCGTGTGTGAAACCTTTATATGTAACCACAAAACTTCTCTTCACACTCTGTGATTAGAGCTTTAGAAGAATTTAATGCTGGTTGCTTTTTTTAAATATCCAAATATTTTTGTTAAATAAAAAAGAAGGGCCTAATGATTAAAAAGAAAGTTTTAATCTGATTCTCCTTCCATGGTGGCGAGAGGGAACAGGATTTTCAGATAAAATTAAACAGACTGATATTTATATACAAACTTTCATGACAAAATTCACATAGAATGAATCAAGGTGGCATGAGAACTAAGGAACTTTCCACAATAGGAAAGACATATTCCAAGGTGTAACACAGATATCAGACGTGAAGGCATTCAACACAGAACCAGACTGAATTTGTGGGACTGCTCTGCATGCCAACCAAAAAAATAATTTATTTTCCTTTCAGTCTTTTTAAATATCCCAACACATAACCATAACCAATGTTAACAGCTGTCTTATTAACTCAATTAAATTGATCTCCCAAGAATGTTAGTTCCTTTTTTTTTTTTTACTTAATTTACCAGTTGTTTTTTGTTTGTTTTTGTCTTGATCCAATAAATTATAATGTAAACACAAATTTTCTTTTTCAGTCCTTTAACCACCAAGATCTGGGAAGTTTTTATGAGAAAGAAAGTTTAAGTGACCATGACATTGAAAACTACAGAAAATCTAGTGATCAGAACAATTAATGGTTACTGTTCCCAGAGATTAAAGTCACCAGGCCAAAAAAAAAAAAAAAAAAAAATTAGAGAAGTTAATTGAATGCAGAAATACAAAATTACCTCCAAAAAACTAATTAATGGAGTTTTAAAATATGATGGTTCCTTACAAGTAGCATATTCATTAAACCAGACCATAATCTGCATCACTATGCACCCTCTCTTACATACTTTGTTCCTTGATGGAATAACCTTCCAATGCTGAACCTACTTAGAAATTGTTGAATTTCAAAAGAATATGACATAAGCTACTGATGTATGGTACATTAGTTTGGCTCAACTAAAAAAAGAATTAAACTGCTTTACCATTGCAGACTTTACTTAGTATTTGTATAGAGAGCACTTTCACATCTGTTGATGCACAACTCCATGAGGTCAGTGCTGTTATCCCCACTCATCAATGTGGTTTTTATCAATTTAGCAAAGATTTAACACATTTCATAAGTGGCGGAGTTGAGGCTTTAACTCATGTTTTAATACTAAGTTAGGTGCATTATTCTACTTAAAATGAAACCGAACTGAAACAAAAACTAGAGATAATGTGCTTTGTTCCTGAAAACAAATACATTGTTTATTACAGTGTTGACTTTAAAAATGGACTCCCATTAGGCCTGTATAAGGATTTCTAAAGTGTGTTAGGTTTCTTAAATTTCTTAAGGTCTTTTTTGCATATTCAACCTATATAATTCCATAATATTTCACGGTTCTACCCTTTTTCTAGACACCATGGTGTTGTGACTTTGAAATATATTTTATTTCAAACATTTTGCAGACATCTATAATTTTTTCTTATTCCTTTTTTATTAGGTTACATGTAATAAACGCTTTTAATCAATTTTCAGGTTCTTTTATATTGCAATGAACTTTGTTTTTCTATAAATCTCCCAATCCCCCAAGCCAGTTCTAACTTCTAAGTAATCCAGAGTAAACAGTTATTGACACAGCTACTCAAAAATTAGAAAGACAACCACACTGACATGCAAGCCCATTATCTTAAGTCCATTTTAGATACAGCTCCCAAATACCACACAGAATTTCTTAATTTGGTCAAATGTAGAACATCGATGACCTTTTGATCCTGATGATCAGGTTTTTTATTGATTTTATTTTATTAAATGTATTGGGGAAACACTGATTAACAACTTTATACAGGTTTCAATTGCCCAATTCTACAACACATCATCTGTATACTATACTGTGTGTTCACTACCCCAAATCAAGTCTCCTTCCATCACCATTTATTGCTCCCCCACCACCACCACCTCTTTCTGGTCACTTTTTATTTGTTTCAACAAAATTACTTTCTAGGCCACTTCTTATCAGTTATCTGCATTTTTTTAAAAAATTAGTTTTATTTTCTTGGGTAATTTTTCAAAAATAATTAGATTCTTATTAAATTTATGGAGAACTTTCTCAGAATTATATGCAAAATGATTGCAAATTATTTCATCGAATTTCATTTTAAATGTCTTTTTTGCATTTTCTTAGGTTTTTTTTTTAAGCATTTCCAAGTATATTACCATTGGTACATTTTAAAGGCTATGCAAACTTACTTGCCCTTAAAAGGAACCTATTTCAAACCTCTGGACCTTTCTCTATTCTCTGCTGTAACTCAGTGGGCTGCAGTCTTCTTATTTCTTCCATAGCATCTTTCATTTTAGATCCAGAATTCTCTTTGCCAGGAGACAAAGTAGACAACAGTCTATTTTTAGAGGCACTGGAATAGTGCTCTTTAGTTTTTTCTTTTTTTAAATCATTTATGTTCAAAATTAAATAGGGAAGAGTACCTCTAATTTTTCAATTAGAGATAAAGTAAATAATAAATATAACTATGCCAAGGAGAAGTGATACATGAAATTATATTCACCAAAAGGTTCCAGAGGAGAATGGAGAGAGTGCCAGGGACCTAAAGTGGACAGGAAACTCAGAAACAAAAAGACAAATAGAGGAGACCAGAGATGCAGAACTAAATTAAGACTGGCTGTCTCTGGTTAGAGTGACCACTATTTATTACTGCCCTCTGCGGGACCTTTCTCAGTTATTCATAGAAGGAAGGGAAGTCTAATCTACAAAAAGCAGCAACCTGGCCTGGTACTACATCTACAGTGAAATGTTCAGTCAAGTTGTTAATAATCATTTGTAAGGACCAAAGCATAATGATATCTATGTGTGTTCCAATCTAATTCCTTTTGTTTTTCTAATAAAATGTTTTTGTTTCCATCTTGGCTTTCTTTTGATCGCATAATGCCAGGCAAGCTAACCAGTGATTTCCTTAGCAATTATGATTAGCATATTATGAAGAATAAATATCATGCTCCTGCAATAAGTAAGCAATCAAGAAGATAAAAATGGGAGCAGAGAGGTTGTTGTCAGTCCATCAAACCCTCAACTGATTATAAATTCTGCTGTACCCAGCATTGCAGATTAAAGAGCAAGCATGGTCATAAGCGTCTTTCCTGGTGCATTATGCCTGAGTGTCATAAGGGACCCTGGAGCTAAATGTGTCCTGCTCTACTGGAGCACCTAAATATAAGAATAAAGTGAGCAGTGCGGTCTACTTTTCATCTCTTTCCTCTTGAGAATGTCATCGTTGTTTGTGGATTCTTGCAGTTATACAAAACCCTCAAATTTGAAATATGAATATAAATATAATTTAAATCCTTAAATTATAGTCTCAATTTCACAATACTATAATTATAGCTGAGATCATATTCTATCTTCTATCACTCAAAACCTTCACAAAGCCTTATAGCATTTTAGCAATAAAAAGAAAAATGTTAAATTAAGAACAGAATATTTGTTTTCACTATTTTTCCAAATAATTTGGTTATTTGATTGTAGGAAGCTTCAGGTGGGTTAAAATTATTCTAGGTGAAGCACTGAAAAAAAAAAAAAATTCAGCACATCCCAGCTAGTGTGGCTCAGTAGTTGAGCGTCAACCAATGAACCAGGAGGTCATGGTTAGAATCAGGGCACATGCCTGAATTGCAGGCTTGATCCCTAGTGTGGGGCATGCAGAAGGCAGCTGATCAATTAGTCTCTCTTATCATTGATGTTTCTATCTCTCTCTCTCTTTCCTTCTCCCTTCCTCTCTGAAATCAACAAAAATACATTTTTTTAAAAAATCAACACTGATTGAGTCAAGTGTCTGTCCTCAAGGTATAATTTTAACCTGATCTTTGTAAGGATAACAGAGAAATTGTCTTAAAAGTAAACTCACACTATGGAATGAATTACATTCAACTTTCTCAACAGTTCATTTCTTAATAGTTAATTTCCACTCTACTAAGACATTTGGTGGAGCATGATCCAGGAGCAGCTACAAAAAAATTGGTTCTGCCCTGGTCCCACCAGATTTTCTTTTCCTGTTGCCTTGTTCTCTCTCACATGTACAAGTTTAAAATAAAGCATCACTTTTTAAATCAAGGCCAAGATAGCAGTTTTAGAGAACTTTCACTCTCACAAAGTTTAGACTGCATTCATTCATTCATTCAGCAAACATTTAATGAGGAGTCTTTGTTTGCACGGAAGTGATGGAGACAGACATGGCCCCTGCTCTCAGGGAGCATGCATCCTCCCTGGGAAAACAGATATTGGCAGAAAAAGTATAAGCAGGATAAATGTTACACAGGAGAAGTTCAAGGTATGGTCAGTGGATCAGAAAACATTTATTAAGAAAAATATATGTAAGATGGGATTGAATGATGTAAGGTAAAGGGTGACAAGAAAGAGCATCCCTGTGCTCTTTGTGAAGAATAAAGGAAGAGAAAGCAAAGTTGATGAAAAAGGCCAATTAAGAAGCTCTAACATTTTGGGATAGGGTGATGCAATGGTTTTAAAGAGAGGTGGCAGCGGCCCTAACCAGTTTGGCTCAGTGGATAGAGTGTCGGCCACAAGGGTCCCAGGTTCAATTCCGGGCAAGGGCATATAACTTGGTTGTGGGCACATACCCAGTGGGAGGTGTGCAGGAGGCAGCTGATGGATGTTTCTCTCTCATCGATGTTTCTAACTCGCTGTCTCTCTCCCTTCCTCTCTGTAAAAAATCAATAAAATATATATTTTTTAAAAAACGATAAAAAGAGAGGTGGCTGCGTGTCCAAGGTATATTTAGGAAAATTGATAAGACTTAGTGATTAAATGGATATGAGTGGTAAAACTCTAGGAGAACAGACACTTGTGGAAATATAAGGGCACCAGTTGATTAAGGGGTAAAGACCTAAAATTCCTGCAAAATTACAGAGGAAAGATAATCCAGAGTTGGTGGGAAAGTGCACACACACACACACACACACACACACACACAACTTTCTTTTCTTTTGGCAGGTTTACCTGTTGCCCTTTCACTGCCACCATCTCTTGTTCCTGACCTCTCAATACTATATTCCAGGAGATCAATAATAAGCCACTAAACATATATATGTCAAGTGATAAGTGCTAAAAAGAAAAAAGGAAAGTGGGGTGGGGGGGTAAAAGATGGCTAAAAGACTGAGAAACTGGAAGAGTTTCCATTAACTGAAATGAAGACAACTATGGGACAACCAAGTTTGGGGGGAAACCCAGGAGTTGGCTTTAGATATCAACTGGGGATTGGCTCTATAACTTATATTTCAAATGTGATACAGATTCCATGCAGTTGTGAACAAGAACGAGATCGATATAACTACCATATCAAATAGCTCCAACATTCACTTAGTGAGAAAAGCCAGTTTGGACATAATTTGTGTTCTATAATCCCATTTTTATTTTAAAATACACAAATACATTTATTTTATACAAAATAATAGTGCATAGAAAAATATTTAGAAAAATATCTCTCAAACTGTTAACAGTGTTACTTACAAGAAGTGGAAGGGTTGAGGAAGAAAAATGTAAGGTATTTCACATCTTCTACTCTGTACTTGTGTGTTTTAATTTTTAACAATAAAAATGCTGTTGAGACCGGTTTGGCTCAGTGGATAGAGCGTCAGCCTGGGGACTGAAAGGTCCCGGGTTCGATTCCAGTCAAGGGCATATACCTTGGTTGCGGGCACATCCTCAGTGGGGGGTGTGCAGGAGGCAGCTGGTCGATGTTTCTAGCTCTCTATCTCTCTCTCTTCCTCTCTCTAAAAAATCAATAAAATATACTTTTTTAAAAAACAATAAAAATGCTTTCACATATTTTTTGCCATAAAATAAACAAAACACTTTAATTCACTGAAAAACAGAACAGCAGAACTGTTCACGTCACAGCATCGAGCCATAAGGCAGTGGCCTACCATGGGCTGCAGAGAACACTGTTTCTCTTTTTAAGCCAAAAGAAAGACTGGACATCACACTGTGCATTTTAGTAAGAAAAAAACTGCTTCAAGAAATTAGGAGAAATCTAAAATAGATATGAGTGCCAGAAACTCAGGTCTCAGAAGTGGAAAGGATATCCCTGAGGCAAAGCCATAGAAGCAAGATCACAAAAAGATGTGAAACTTTTAGACCATGTCAGGGCAAAAGAGGCAACCAACCCATTAGAAGTCAACTCCCCATACACAATAAATAATACAGAGTTAAACAAAACTGCTCACAATGCAAATGACAGATAGAAGACACAAGTAAAGAGGAAAATGGATAAAAGACATATAAAGAAAATTCACAGAAAGTAAATCCAAGTGGTCAACAATCATTTTAAAAAAATGCTCCAACTCACTACTAGGCAGAGAAATGTAAATAAAAGAACAATGAAATGCCAATTTACACCTAGGAACTGAAAAATTAAAGGAAGCTACAATATTTTAAGTGAATTATAAAGCTACTGTAATTTTTAAGTATAAAAATGATATAAAAATAAACAAAGATAATGAATTAGGACAGGAAATCCAGAAATATGCCCAAATAGTTGTAAGAATGTACTTGTGCCCTTGCCAGTTTGGCTCAGCGGATAGAACATCAGCCTGCGGACTGAAGGGTCCCAGGTTCAATTCCAGTAAAGGGCACATGCCCAGGTTGTGGGCTTAATCCCCAGTGGGAGGCATGCAGGAGGCAACCAATCAATGATTTCCTCTCATCATTGATGTTTCTATATCTCTCTCCCTCTTTCTTCCTCTCTGAAATCAATAAAAAAATATTTTTAAAAAGAATGTATTATGTGATAAACAATGGCAAAATATGTATTATTTGATAATTATTATTATTTAAATGACCAACCATTTAGGGAAAAAATTAAGCTAAATCTTAATTTCACATAAACACCAAAATTAATTTCAGGTAAACTAATGATTTCAATATTTAAAATGGACCATAAGTGGACCAGAAATATATTTGTGTGTATGTGTGCATACATACATATGCTCTTGAAGTAGAAGGCTTTTATAAAGCATGGCACTAATGATGAAAACCTAAAGAGGAAGAATAATAAATTTAACTACACAAAAATAAAAATTAAAAATTTAGTATATGACAAAACCAATATAGTAAGTGATGTTGGAAAAAAAAAATAAGCTGGATTTCACATCACATTGTGCATAAAAATGAACTCCAGATATATTAATCATTTAACATATTAAATAAATGAGAAAAGTATTAGGAGAAAATATAAATGGTTACATGATCTTTGGATAGGGAAAGATTTTCTAAGAGTGATTTTAAAGTAGCAAAAATCATAAAGTAAAATATTGATATAATTACCCACTTAAAACTTTATAACTTCTGTATTCACACGAAAAGAATTTGTACAAAATGTGTGCATAATTTAAAGGTATCATGCAAATTACTAAAATGCCACATATATGACAAAAAGGAGTTGATATATTTAATTCATAATGGTGGCTCTGTAAATTTAAGAACTGGGAAATGATGCAAACAGGCAATTCACAACAGAAGAACAATAAATAGCTAATAAAAACTTTGGGGAGGTCCTGGTCATTAGCCAGTAGCTCAGTTGGTTGGAATATCATCCTGATGTGCCAAGGTTGCATTTCTTATCTCTGGTCTGTGCATATCTGAGAAGCAAACAATGGATGCATCAGTGGCTAGAAGAACAAATTAGTGTTTCTCTCTCTCTCTCTCCTCTCTCTCTCTCTCTCTCTCTCTCTCTCTCTCTCTCTCTCTCTCATTTCACTCCTGCTCCTGCTCTCACTCTGTCTTAAATCTATAAATAAAAATTTTAACAAATTTGGGATGTATTCTCACTAGAAGGAAAAGAAATGCAAAATGAAACAAACTTAATGCCCTTTCAAATAAATACATATATCCAATTATAGTATCCAATAGATTTATAGGGGAAATAAACTCTCATACATAGCTGATAGAGGTGTAAACAAGTACAAGCTTTGGTCCAGCAATACCATTTGTGGGATTTGGCATAAAAAAAAAAAAAAAACTAGCCAAAGAAAGGGCCGGCCGGTGTGGCTCCGTGGCTGAGCATTGATCTATGAACCAGGAGGTCACGGTTCAATTCCCCGTCAGGGCACATGCCAGGGCTGTGGGCTCCATCCCCATTGGGGGGTGCTGCCTCCTCATCATAGATGTTTCTTTCTCATCATGGATGTTTCTTTCCCTTCCTCTCTGTCATCAATAAAAAATTAAAAAAAAAAACTAGCCAAAGATGTACATAAATTGTTGGTTATGACATTTATTATAGCACTGTTGATAAGAGAAAAAAATTGGTAATAAATATCTTAGTATATAAATTTTAAATAAATTAAGGCTTAACTATATTACAGAATCCAATGCAGCCACCAAAAACTGTGGTGTAGACCTATATTTATTGATATAGGAGTATGGCCATATGATCCTCTCAAATAAAAGTGTTTATTTTCAAACATCAATATATACATAATACTTTATGAGCATCTATTCACTGAAAAGTATGTAGAAGAGTATTATTAATACTAACTAGACATTTTCTAGCATATCTCCTGACTTAATACTTTGACCAGTGATTATGTCTGAATAATGAGGTTTCAAGTGATTTTTTTTTTTTTTACTTTCTTCTTTTTACTTTTCTGTACTATTGGAATATTTTACAATGTGCATAGAAGTTATATTTTACAAAGCTATTAAAACTACCTTTATTGTAATATTAAATTATGAAATATATTATTTCAATATGGTAAAATGCATGTATATAAGTATACAAAAGATACAAGTATATATATTAAAGTACATATATTAAAACGTTAACAGTTTCTTTCTTTTTTTTAATATATTTTATTGATTTTTTTTTTACAGAGAGAAAGAGAAAGGGACAGAGAGTTGGAAACATCGATGAGACAGAATCACCGATCAGCTGCCTCCTGCATACCTCCTACTGGGGATGTGCCCGCAACCAAGGTACATGCCCTTGACAGGAATCGAACCCCAGACCCTTCAGTCCGGAGGCTGACACTCTATCCACTGAGCCAAACCGGTTTCAGCAACAGTTTTTGGGTGTTTTGTTTTTTTTCCATATAAAACAATTATAAGTTTTTCTACAATAAATAGTATGTACTGCTTTTATAATAAGAAAAAAATATTTTTTCTTATTATTATAAGAAAAAATCAGTTATTGGGACACATTCTGCTTCTGTATGTCCTTAGGCAAATCTGCCTGAAACAAATTTCATTTCTTAGGAAGTGGAAGATACTGGACTAGATGATTGCTGACATCCCTTCCAGTTTTCACGTTTTTGTATTCTGAATCAAACCATGCTGTACACTTTTGTACTCTATTTGAAAGTAGGAAACTAAATTTTACCTGATCTCAAAAGAAAAATATTTCATCTATCATTTTATCCAAATCTATGCCACCAGAAGAAAATTCTCTTAAAATAGATATGAGTGAAAGATATGAAGGAAGGATAGATGGGGAAGAAAGGGAGGGAGGAGGAAGGGAAAAGGGGAGGAAGGGAGGGGTAGGGAAAGGGAAAAAGGGGGAGGGAGAAGAGGAGGGGGAAGGGAGAGGAAGAAGGAGAGCAAGTGAGCGCCTGGATTCCCAGAGAAACCTAAACAATGTCCCCACCTTTCAGGAGTTTTACAAGTGATCATGAAAATGTAAATAGCTGATATTCAGAACACTTCAGAAAAAGATGTCACATAACAAAGCAAAAGTGCTTCACATACACCATGCAACGGCTGGGCTACTTTCTTCTCACTACACTCACAGGCTCCCATGAAGAATGTGAATGTTCCAAGCCTGAGTTTCAAGACAAGAGTAAAATCAAGCAATTTGGTCAGGACCATGGGGTAGCATTCTGAGCTCAGGGCACAGGCTGCTAACTGTCTGTACCTGCTTCTCTCTCTAGGTTAGGGGTGTCGAACTCAATCAGAGAAGGGGCCAAAATCTAAAATCCAGCCTAAATTGCGGGCCGAATGGTTTACTGAACAGTCATAAACTGACAATGTCATAAACTGACAGCGGAGTGCAGTGATGACAGCGCGGTGCAGGCCACATTGCAAGGCCTGGCGGGCTGGATTTGGCCCGCGGGCCTTGTGTTTGACACATGTGCTCTAGATAAAGCTACAGCTCTGTGGCTGTCCTTATTTCTCTAGATTAATAATGGGGCCCAACCTACCTTGGTCATGGAAGTCCCATCCTTGCTTTGTATTTCCCACCCCAGGGAAATACCCAAACAGGACGTAGTGAAGAGCAGAGTCAGTAACTGAATGGTGTATCTTTGATTTTTTGGAATGTCACCTTTTCTTTCATACTTTTGTCTGTGCTTCTACAGACATATGCACATATATGACTCTTTTTGAAGCATTACATATATTTCATGCTGATCACTTAATGAAAGAAATATAAAATTCAATTAGAAATGGAAATAGGGCTAAGGGTGCTAACTGGAGAGATCCATATAATTTTACAACTAATAAAATACATGATTATGAATTATATGCTTCAAAGAAATTACTTTTTAAATCACCCTTAAGTTTTCTAGACTGAATCGTTTATGATAAACTCAGGTGCATTTCTATGAAAGATAATATCTGGTAAATATTTTAGGAAACTAATTTCAATATTTTTAAAGTTTGAATTTTGCTTTTTGATTTAAGACTATGAGGAAAGCAGTCAACTTTTTCAGATATTTACAACCATCTACTCAATATTCTGATTCATTATCATATTAGCAGAACATGGAAATACCACAGGCATGCAAAATAGGTAATTGGGTACTAATTTACACACTTTAACTCTAGAGACTTGATTAAAGTGGAAAAAAACACTACCTTTATAAACTTCCTTCAATTTAGTTCCACATACCACAGAGAAAAGCTTGAAGTCAACTTGCAAAAGTAACAAGCATTATTTTCTAAAATCTCTGAAAGAGCATGGTACTACCCTTTATGAACAAGACAACTACAGATTCACTGTACAAATATTTCTCATTATTTTCCAAATATTGTTGTGGAGTTGTCTTTCTTGGATATTGCCCTCTTCCCATCTGCCTCTTCCATTCTGATACCTGTGTAGGTGACCTAGGGAGGGGAGCACAAGTGAGAGTGGGAATGGCATGTCAATGAACCTGGCTTCCACCTTGTCTTGGGAACCTTCACAAGACCACTGCCCCCCAGATGGCTACTAAAATGCAAATTAAGGCATTTTTGCTACAGTCAAAGATTAATAATGATTAAGTTAAAGGAAATGTGCAACAAGAAGAAAGCACTTCCTTTATCTTTCCTGTTCCTACCCGCTGTGGGGCACTGAAAAAAAACAAACAAAAACAAAAAAACACAGAATTTTGTATTTACAACATCACATAGATATAATCAAGTAAAGCTCTACAGAGAATAACAGGTTTTGTCTCCCTTTATTTCAACCAGCTCAATTCTTACCTAGGGCAGAAAGAATGATGATTCGCAAAGTTACTAGTTTAAAACCAAATAACTAGGAATTTTACAATATATAAAACAAATTAATGAGATAAGTATTAGTATGGCAATCAATAGGTAGTAACGATGTAAACAGAGTCTGTTTATAAAAAGGAACAAGGAAGCATGAAATGTTCCATTGTTTTTGTTTTGTATATCCTTCTTGAAAACATAGTTCTTAGATTTGATCAAACACCTGATTCTTCTAACACAGATATCACCTAACCTTTGCAGCAACATACATCTTACAAAACATCTAATAAGCGTAAAGTTTCAAGGACTTTCATCATTGATGCGGTAGGAGCTGACACCTTAACAAAACCTACACTTTGAAAAGCATGAACGCAGAAAGTTCCATATTTCTCTGGTCAAAACACAAAAATGTCGTACTCGTTTCACACGACAAACCTATCCTCCTCCCACAGATAAAGAGCTGAAGGCAATAAGAACAGAAGAGGAAAACAAATTACTTACATTGTATGAGAGTGTTGATATCAAAATAGTAATAGGCAAATGTCAAAATGAGAGGCATTTCGATTGAATCCTAGAAAAACATTTTGATTGAGAACTACCCAAAAGTGGAAGAATTTTCCTGGTGAAGTAATTAGAACAGAGCCCACGCTTATCCAGGGTCTAGAAAGAATCCTTTGATATTTAAAAAAAAAAAAAAAAAAAAAAAAAAAACTAAAACTTAGATATTATTTTATTTCACGAGATCAGCCATGTTTTATATTATACAACTACAAACATTTCTGTGACACAAATTTTCAGTTATATACTGTTTAAAAACCAGAAAGCTATTACCTCATATTCAACCTTCTCATTTAACCACATCTGTTCACAATTCTTGAATAATGCATCTTTTAATGTGCTTTAGCTTATAATTAATGAAGATAATTTATAAAAACCTTAGAAATATAAATGTTGTGTATTGCCAGAAAAAATACTGATTTAATGGTATTTCCATGTTTATGTTAATAATTCATGAGTTTAGCAGAAATAAAAATTTTTTAACCCATATGAATATCCATAAATAACAACAGAAATGTATTAATATACATTGAGTAATGTGGAACTATGCAGAAAATTTAAAAAGACATCTCAAGATGTACATTTGCATCTTAAGAAACAGAATTGCCATTTAAAAAAAAAAAAAAGAATTGTTTTTTGAGATATTAACCAAAGACATTATAGACATCTATGCATAACCCATGGACACAGACAATAGTGTGGTGAAGGCCTGGAGGCGGGGAGGGGACAGGGTGAGATAGAGGGGAGAAATGGAGGACATCTGTAATACTTTAAACAATAAGGATGAATCGTAAAATTTTTTAAATGATAGTTGATTTTTTTTTAGAAAGAGAAGGGAAAGAGAAATATCTATATGGGAGTGAAACATTGATTAGCTGCCTCCTGCATACCCCCTAATGGAGATTGAACCTTCAACCTAGGCATGTACCTGACCAAGACTCAAACTGGAAACCTTTCAGTGCACAGGATGATACCCAATCAAATGAGTCACACCAGCAGGTTATTGCCATTCTACCTAATAATAGAGTAATATGCAAATTAACCATCACTCCACTATGCCCACCAGCCACACCCACCAGCTAATCAGAGTGAGTATTCAAATTAACCCAACAAAGATGGCAGTTAATTTTCGTACACAGAGGGAAGGAGGAGTGAAGACTGAAGACAGCATAGAAGAAAGAAGGAGGGAAAGTGGAAAGCAAGGCGGCTGTGGCTGCTGGAGGGAAAGCACTGGCAGCGCGTGTGGGGCGGGGCCAGGTGAGGCACCAGGCCATGGCAGGAGGCAGCGGGGGTGGCAGGCAAGGCGGGTCAGGTGGGCAGGGCAGTGAGCACAGCAGTGGCACACGGTCCCAGAGGTGGGCGCAGTGGCAGCAGGAGATGTTGGGGGGGGGGGGGGGGGGTGAGGGGGAGGGCAGTAGAGGTGGCAGTGGCAGGAGGGAAGCCAGCCGGAAGTCTTGCAGGAATATTCCTGCAACAGGTCACTAGTATTTTTATAAAAGCAAAATGCACACTTCTGATTTTACATGTACACAAAGAATAATTGCACTCTCCTTTGTTTGTTATATATTGATGCATCATTTTAAATATTTATACAAAGAAAGCAAGTCCTAAATATGTTTACTCCATGAGTCTCCATTTGACCTCTGACATACCATTTCTTGACTTAGAATCATTGACTCTAAAGGCATATACATTCATTTATAAAGTATGGCCTACTAACTTTAAATTACTTATCCTTAGATAAATCTTTCCAGATTCAGATTTACCTTTTAGTTAAAATTAACATTTAAGCTTAGAAATGTATGTGCTATTTATATGTCAATTCCTTCCACCCCCGTTTAATACGTTGGTAATTTATTTTTAGAAATACATATACTATGATCATTGATGAATTGTTTTAATTTAACGAACAGAATATTTATTATATCTATGCATATAACATTGAAAACAGAAACATTTTAACCTTGATTTTAGAAAAAGCACTATTTTGAATATCCTTCCAAAATTGATATTCTAAATTGTGCATTTAACAGAAAGAATGTAAAGTTGCCATTTAATAATTAAAAACAAAACATCATAGCTTTTATTCAGCCAATGAATCCCCATCTCTAGAATTTCAATTTATAAATAGTTGGTATTCCCAAAACCAGTTATCACTAAGCCACAAAAGAGTGGTAAATACTCAGAACTCAATGTTTTCCATCCTTTGGAAATAATATGAATATTAGTGGCGCCTGACAAAAATGGCCTTTGCTCTGTTTAACATTTAATCAAGTAGTTAATATTAAAACTGGAGACAGAAAGATGTGTTGAAAGCAGTTACTTGTATATTGAGATTTGGAGAAAAACTACATGTGGTTTCTATTGTTCCATAGCCAACATTTTGGAATTTCTTACAGAATGATATATTTACATTTCTCAAAACTAAAAAAAGTCTGCCTTCTTATTGAAGTTTACCATATGTCAAAACACTTCAAAAGCTAAATATTTTATATAAAGGAGAAACTGACTAATCTATAATGTATATAAGATTAACCAAATGTCAAAAGCAGTGTTCTAGTTGTCAGTTAATTAATATTTGAGTAATCCTTGATAAATCATAACCAATGTTTCAATTATGTGACTCTATCAAATATGTTCATTATACTCATAACAGTTTGTTAATTTGGTAACTTATTGTAAAAGTTAATAAAACATCTGTAACATTACATTTTAACCGGTGCAAGGGTACTCAATACAGGATCTGCATATTTATTCAATTAACTGAACTCTATCAGTAAACACAATGACCTCAGGGCCTAACTCATTAAAAAAATGCATTATTCACATGGAATCTTCTTGAATTTTGCTTGAAAAATTAATTATAGAGCAATCTTCTCTTAGTTTATGTACTTAGCAGGTACCTCCAAGCCCTTGATAGCAAATGTTATGAAGCATAGCTCACCTACATCAATGAGATGACAGAAGCATCAAAAACTTTAATCCGTATCCAAAGAGTACATGTACCGACTTACTGTACATGCACAGACATTTCACTGTTCTGGAAGGCATGCTGTTGCAAGCACAATATCCATTTAACATATGGTCAAGATGGGGAACTGTAAAATGCACCTAGGGAAAAAAAAAACACAGCTAATGACAAAGAGCAGGTAAGTGAATACTTCAAACCTGAAAACATATACCAATCAGCAAGTCTGAATAACATCTCTCCCAGGATATGAACAAAAATGACTAACACAGATTTTATTGCTTGCATCTTTTAAATCATAATAACTGAAAAGATTATATATAGATCTAATCCAAGTGAACCCAGAATCACAAAGTGTTACCACTAGAAGAATAATTGTATCAGATGCCTAACTAATAAGTATTTTATCAAGACTTGGCAAATAAAATTGAAAGAGGAAATTCTAAAAGGTGACAGAATCATGGGCAATAATAATGGAGACGTATAAAGCACATTCCATGGTTGATAAAGTAGTTGACTTCTTGGGATAACTGTAAAATTATCAAGGAAAGGAGAGCAGATGTTACACATTTGGACTTGGTAAATGTGTAACATCTTCATGAATAGTGACTGGGAAAATTAGTCCAAATTGGCTTGGATCTGATCAGTGTCACACAGATTGAAAACTGCTTGAAAATTAGTAAACAAAAGATCATAACAAATGGCCATATATCCATTTGGGGTAGAGATCAGCCACTGGAATTGGTGTCAAATCTGGTCTTAGTTAATGGTCTCATGAATAGTTTGTTTTTAAATAAACAATTCTAATAGAATTTTCTAATGCTGCTGCATTGAAAGACAGACAATGCCTACAAAAGAAAGAATTGAAAATAATGGAGTTCCAAGAAAAAGTTAAATACACAGGAAATAATGTAAAATTTACTTTGTAAAACTTCACTCCAGAAAATAAGATCTATACTAATAAAAGGGTAATATGCTAATTAGACTGGGAGACCTTCCGGAAGACCTTCTGGACATCCTTCCAGACAAAGCCATGGTGGCGGGCCTGAGATAAAGGAGATTAGGCATGATCAGGCAGTTGGGGGTAAGCAGACTGGCAGGAGGGCTAGTTGGGGAAAAACAAGCCGGGGGGGGGGGGGGGGGGGGAGCCTGGAGGCAATCAGGCTCACAAAGGGGAGCAGTTGGGGTGAGAAAGCCAGGGGGGGGGGGGCAGTTGGGGGCAAGCATGCCAGCAAGCATAATGGTTAGAGGCAATCAGGCAGGCAGGCAGGTGAGTGGTTAAGAGCCAGTGGTCCCAGATTGCAAGAGGGATGTCTGACTGCCAGTGATCAGGCCTAAACCAGCAGTCGGACATCCCCTGAGGTGTCCCAGATTGGAGAGGGTGCAGGCCAGGCTGAGGTATACACACACACACACACACACACACACACACACACACGCACAAATTGCATGCACTGGACCACTAGTATGCCTATAAAAGAATGATACTGATTTTTTAACATAGATACTAGAATTCAACAGATCCAGGTATCTTGTCCTTCAAAGTAGTAACCCTGAAAAATGAAACACTTACCCAGTAATACTGACACTGTTCAAAATGTTTTTGGGAATTCATCTTTGTAATTGCCTTAAGCAAATCAGTGCCAATAAACTTTAATGCCCTTTCTGAGCTATATAAGAAAACGTGCCATCACAAAACAGCCATGCTTAATTTTTTCCTACACTTCATATGTAATAAAAATTTATATTCCCCAGCTTCTTCATCAGACTTAATGCCAAACAGCCTTTGGCTGGTTCCAAAAATTAAAACCACCCTCAGAGAACTAAAATTTGTCTCCACTAAATTATCTAAAAGAATATATCATAGACATATTTTTTCATAGACTTTTTCATTCCACTAACACTTAATGAAAATCTGCTATATGTCTGTTCCTACTATTTGACTCTGGAGAGACTACAAAAACTAACTAATGATCCTTGCTCTCAATGCACTCACATTCTGGTTAAAAGAACAATCACATAAATACACTACCTGCAATGAAGCTCTGGTAGATAAGTGCTCAAAACTCTATAATGGCACAAAGGGGATCTGGAGAAAAGTTTTCCAGCAAAACCAGAAGTTTGACAACAGTCAGATATCCAGGAATCGGTGGTAGCTCCAATGGGAGCACAAGGTAGGGGGTGGAGCAGCTTCAGAAGATGAATCAAGAAAAAATAATAGCAGGCCCTCACCAAGTAGTTCATTTGATTAGAGCATTGTCCCTGTATGCCAAAGTTATGGGTTCAATCCCTGGTCCGGGCATATACAAGAATCAACCAATGAATCTATATATATATAAAAGCCAGAACAACCAGTTGACCAGACACTATGATGCACACTGACCACCAGAGGGCAAACTCTAAATGCAGGAACTGCCCCCCGGTGGTCAGTGTGCTCACACAGCCAACCTCTCACAGTCCCTCCCCCCTGCCAGCCACCTTCCCCATAGGCCTCGATCACTGGCCAGGATGAGGGACCCTACCTGTGCATGAATTTGTGCACCAGGCTTCTAGTATATAAATAAGTGAACCAGCAAATCAATATGTTTCTCTCTCTCTCCTCTCTCTCTTTCCCTCTCTCTCTTAAAAAAAAAAAAAAGAAAGAAAGAAAAGAAAAAAGAAAAAGTCAGATTAAACATTATATGAAGAGTCTGAACTTAATCCTTCAGGCAGTTTGGAGCTCCTGAAATATAAGATAGGGAGTCCCATGATCTGATCTTTAGGAAGATAATTAGGGGCAGTGATAGAAAAGATGAATTAGGGGAGGAAGAGACTAGAATCTCAGAGAGCAGTTTGAGGGTTCTTGTATCCCACTCTAATGAGGCTTTGGCTACCACTTTATCAAGGCCACTAAAGACCTATACAGTGGTTAATATTTAGCCCTCACTCTGTCTCTCTTGATCCACTTCTTTTCACTTAACTTCCAGGACACGGTGCTGTCTTCCTTCTCAGTCTCCTTTCACTAATTTCTATTCTTCTCCCCAATTTCTTAATGATGGAGCACTCTATCCAGAGCACAGTTTGCAGTCTTCTATTCACTAGTCAGTTTTTGGTGATTACACCCAAATAATCCAAATGTCCAACAGTCTACAGATTGCTATAGCACTCAGTAGAATATTACACAGCAGTTAAAGGAATTACAGTGACTTCAGCATTATGGGTGAATCTTAATGATAAGAATGAAAAACAAATATGGGAAGATAAAGGTATGCTATTCGTAACCACACATGTAAAAAGTAAAAATTCAGAGGCAATAAGTGGAAACAGAAAATGCTTAGATTTGTATATATTTTAAGGGCATTAGTAAAAGATTTACATATGAGCTATAAAGAAAGATTTACAAAAGAGCTATAAAGAAAGTAAAAGCAGAAGGAAAAGAAGAAATTGGGGGAATTGTGACTAGATAAAGGAAAGTAAACATTTATTTTAATATATATTATACTAGAAGCCCGGTGCATGAAATTCACACACAGGGGGGAGCGTGGGTCCCTCAGCCCAGCCTGCAGGCCTGGTTGCCCACAACTGCCCATTCCTGCTGACCTGGTCACCCCTAACTGCCCTCCCCTACTGGCCTGGTTGCCCCCAACTGCCCTCTCCTGCAGGTCTGGTCCCACACAACTGCCCTCCCCTGCAGGCCTGGTTGCCCCCAACTGCCCTCCCCTGTAGACCTGGTCCCTCCCAACTGCCCTCCCCTACAGGCCTGGTCCCACCCAACTGCTCTCCCCTGCAGGCCTGGTCATCCCTAACTGCCCTCCTCTGCTGGCCTGGTCACCCCTAATTGCCTTTCCCTGCAGGTCTGATCGCCCCCATCTGCCTTCCCTTGCAGGCCTGGTCCCTCCCAACTCCCCTCCCTTGCTGGCCTGATCACCCACAACTGCCCTCCCCTGCCGGCCATCTTGTGGCAGCCATTTTATGTTCATATGGGGGTGGCCATCTTTGAACACATGGCGGCAGCCATCTTGTGTATTAGAGTGATGACCAATTTGCATATTGCTTCTTTATTATATAAGATAATTACTAGAGGCCTGGTGCACAAAAGTCTTGTATGAGTAGGGTCCCTAAGCCTGGCTGGTGATCAGGGCCGAACTGCAGGGCAACCGGCTGGGAGATCAGAGGCCCCCCCTGGCACCCACCTTGGCTGGCCTGGTGCTGCCTGCTCGCTGGCCCTGCCCACCCCCCCAAACCAGTCGTTCTGCAGGTCATTCTGCCTTTAGGTCAATTTGCATATTGGGTTTTTATTATATAGGATTAGTACTAAGAGATAATTCAGAAAGAAAAATTTGAGTATTTGTCTTTTTAAGAAGAAAAACAGGTCTTAGTCAGTGCATTTTCTGAATGTACACCCCACGGGGAGGAATCCCCACATTAAGTTATGCCTACCTCCTACACTTCTCTCCTCCAAGCTCTACAGACATTTCCAATGACCTTCCCCTGACCATCATCATCTTCTTCCTTATCTCCTATTGTCTATCAGAGTTAGGCCTTCAGTAGATGCCCAAATGTTTATTGAATACTTTGAACTTAATTTAATATAATTAGGATTCCTCCTTAAGATTTAAAAGAATGTTTAAGGAATTTTGTAGTTTTATATTTTAAAAGGTTGCACTGGGATCTGAGAAACAAATATCTTCTGTGAAGCATCCCTAATCATTTGTGTGATTATTCCTTATTAAGTAGCTGTTGCAATGTTTGGACATCATGGGGTTTGATGAATAACAGTCCCCTAAGTTTGGGCCATTTACTAATCATCTCCTTTTCTTTAGTCTTTCTGCACTTAACAACTTGCCATGCCTCTCATGATTATCCCTTGCCAACCACCCCCCATACTTCCCTTTCTACCCTTACTGACTCCAATAATGTTAGATTCCAAGCATAAATCAGAAAAGATACTCTAATAGGTTAAAACGGAAAGGAAGGAAAACTCCAAGCACATAATATATATTTAACAAATATCTGTTGAGTGTCTGAATAAATGAGAAATATGCATCCAGGCTTCTAGAATGAGTAATTTGGAAAAGAGGAGGAAGACAGAAAGATGAACTGGAAGAGGTGGAAGCTGCTCAAGATAAAAACATGAGTGCTGCCCAGCCAGGTGGCTCAGTGGTTGAGAGTTGACCTATGAAGCAGGAGGTGACAGTTCCATTCCAAGTCAGGGCACATGCTCAGATTGTGGGCTGGATCCCCAATGAGAGCCATGCAGGAGGCAGCTGATCAATGATTCTCTCTCATCATTGATGTTTCTATCTCTCTCTCCCTCTTCCTTCCTCTCTAAAATCAATAAAAATATATATTAAAAATAAATTAATTAAAACCATGAGTGCTTCTCATAGGGTGGGTAGGGGGAAAAAAAAAAAAAAAAAAGCTCTCCCCTAAGCAGTAAAGAGATAGTGAGGGAAGGACTGTAAGAATTGATACTATTTGGGAGCATTGTCTCCCCTGTTCTGTCTACATTTCCGATGTTCAAAGATCACTAAGCTTCTTTAAATACTCATCCCACTGACCTACTGTCTATCTCATTCTGCACCCAATTAAGGTGGGAAGAGAAATACACGGGTGATGGGGAAGGCAGGGAATGAGTAAGTGGAAGAGGGCTAAACTCACCTCATTGCTCCACTAACCTCAGAAGTTACCATGTAACCCTTTAATTCCTAACCTCATCCGATTCCATGGGCAGTCTTCTGCTGAGTAGAGTTCATAGCATAAGAAATCACCTCTGTGCCAAGATCTATGATACAATGGCAAGATGCCAGAAATAAATCTTCCCCTTGCCTGTCAGGACCCATCTATTCAAATTCCTCACCCTGATCTTAGAAAACTACAAAAAGGACCAATTACCCTATGAGTTATTCAGAGACTCATTTGAGGAATCACACATACAAACACACAACTCCTCCAACAGCACAACTGGTGCTGTCTATTAACGTAAATCAGCATTCTCAAAAGAAAAGGTCAAAGGTCCAATGGGATATGGGAACCCCAGACCACGTTACTCTCCACCTTGATCAACTTGACAGACATGCTCAAATTGCTTATGTTGTTTGCTTCCTTTCAGCACATTAGCAAAGAACTTCAGAGCTTGCAACTAAGTTCTTTTCTCTACAAAGTAAATAATAATAAGCAGAAGATGACAAAGAAGGAACAAGAACAAGAATAATAAAACAAGACAAGGATTTTCAATGCTGTCTTATTTTTCATAAAGGAATATACATAATTTTTCAGATTTCCTCTATAGGCTTCATACTATATAACAAAAAGGTAATATGCAAATTGACCCTCACACCATCACAAGATGGCTGCCTACGAACAGGCCAACAGGGGGGTTAATGAGGGATGATCACACAACTGAACAAGCAGGCTATGTGAGGCAACCAGGCCAGCAGGGGTCTAGTGAGGGATGACCAAATTACTGAACAGCAGGCTGCATGGGGCCACCAGGGCTGGCAGGGGGGCATGAGGGATGACAAGGCCAACAGGGGGGCCAATTTGGGATAATTAGACTGCCGGGGGGAGGGGGGTAGTGAGGGGCAACTAGGCCAGTCAGTGTGGAGGAAGTTGAAGGCAACCAGGCTGGTGGGAGGGGGGGGCGGGGGGGAGGCAGTAAGAGGTGACAAGGGCCAGTGGGGGGGGGGGCGCAGTTGTGAGTAGCCAGGCCGGCAGGAAAAGGACAGGTTGGGGGTGACCTGTTTGGCATCAGGGGACAGTTAGTAGCAACCAAGCCAGCAAGGGAAGGGGCAGTTAGGGGCGATCAGGCAGGCAGGAAAGGTGAGCGATTAGGAGCCAGCAGTCCAGGATTGTGAGAGGGGTGTCCTGGATTGGAGAGGGAGCAGGCTGGGCTGAGGGAACCCTCATCCCTGTGCATGAATTTCGTGCACCAGGACTCTAGTTTTATAATAAAAGGTATTGAGGGATGGGGAAGTACTCTGTTGAATGGCTTTCGTGCACCAGGCCTCTAGTTTTATAATAAAAGGTATTGAGGGATGGGGAAGTACTCTGTTGAATGGCATATGGAGATCTTTTTTGCCTGAGTAAGAGCTTACTAAAAGGTATAACTCTGAATTTTGGGAGACTCTTGCTACCAAACTGACCCAAAAGCCCTCCAGCATTAAAAGATGACCAGAGGTCCAGAAATTTGCTGTATTCATTTCCTATTGTTCTACAACACATTTCCACAAAATTAAGTGGCTTAAGACAACATAACTGAATATCACAAAGTTCTACAGGTTGGAAGTCCAATGCAGGCTTCATTGGACTAAAATCAAGGTATTGGTAGGGCTGTGCTCCTTCTGGCACACATTTCTTTGTTTGCCTTTTCCAGCTTTAGAGGCCATCAGCCTTCCTCACCTCCTCCATCTTCAGAGCCAGCAATGTCGCATCTCCCTGGCCATTCTTCCTTAGTCACATCTCTCTCTGAGTCTCCGCTTTGGTCTTTCGCTTCTACTTATACTGACAGTGGGCCCCCTGGAATAGTCCAAGGTAATCTCCCTATTGCAAGGTCAACTGATTAGCAACCTTAATTTCACTGCAACGTAATTCCCCTTTGCCATGTAATCTAACATATTTACAGGTTATAGGGATTAGGAGGTGGATATTTTTGAGGGGCCTTTACTTCATCACATTTCCCTATTATTCCCAAGGCAAAATGGAGGACCAGCCTCTCTCTTAGCAAACCTTTCTTTGATGGCTAGTTCCACCTAATTTCACTTCTGTATAAAGTTTTGGGAGGTAGTCTAGATCTCAAAATCCCTCAAGGAAGGTCTGGGACCCTTTTAAACCAGCACTGGGCATGACTTCGTTTTAATGGAAACTATATAAGCCTTCAAACACAACTGCTGACAAGTGAGAAATTGAGTAAATAGATATATTGCCCACAAGACAGCTAATTATATTTCAAACCACTAATGCCAGTAAACGTAATACAAAACACAATGTAGCATGAGTACCGAAAATTCGGAAAGGTTGATAGACTTTTAAAATCATTTTTAAGGGTAGTTTATCTTCTTCTTCCTTAGCACGGAAGCATAAAAAATGTACTCAATAAGTAAGCAAACGGAAGGACGATCAATCTAATATCAAAGTGACTAGAGAGTTAATGCCAGGTCTCCATCTGTATGCTGACATTCCGGAATATAGAGGAGTGGAGGTCAGAGACTCTGGGTAATCTCTGCATTAAAAATGCCCTTGAGTTTATCAGGGAGAAAGACAGAACCCTCTCCATTCTATCCGAAGTGGGCGGCTCGGGAGTAATAAACTCAAAAACCCAAAAATTCTATCTAAAAACTCTCAAAATCTCTATCTAAAAAACAAAAGCAAAAAAACATGATCAATATACATACTGAGGAATGGAAATAAATTTGTAGACCCCTTCCCAATATTTTCCAAAACTGCTCCTAATCACAGACAGGAATATTCAGAGTGCTCTCTAGGTGACAGCAGTCTGAAAGGCAAATAATGAAAACAGAGAAGTACATTGTGGAAATGTATCGTATGCCAGGCACTTTACTAGTCCACCACTTATTTTGCTTGATCCCGACAATGACCTGCAAAGTAAGTTACAAGCAGGACTCAAAGAGGACCTTCACGCCAGGAAGCTAAGAAACTACCTGAAACTGCGCTTCTAATTAATATGTGGTATAATTGCGGTTTAAACTCAGGAACACCTGCCTCTACAGATTAATTATACTCTGCGACATCACACTGACTTCCAAATGAAGATGTGGGGAAAAGTGCTCTTCTGTGGATCCTCTATCATTAAAAAAAATTATAAAATTTTAAAAAGTCCTCAAGCTTTTAATAGATTTTAGATAGAATATGAGGCAAGTATTAGTAATAGATCTATTAAGTATTGGAAATGAGGACCTCTTCATTTAGCCCATAATTAGATCTCAATTGTTCATTTTACAGGTCCTTGGAATAGCAGTTGAACATTTCTTCCTTTGTGTTGTTTGTGTTTTTCAAAGTGCTGTGAAAGACTGTTGATCAGCAGCCTTTGCATCTTTTGGCATTTTACGGCTGATGCTCTGCAAACATGGACAGCCAAAGAAAATGCAGACGGTTCTACAGAACACAAAGCATAGCAACATATGGTATGCATTTAATTCTAAGAACGTTTGCTGCTTAACCTCTGGGTGTCGCTCCACAATTCCTTTATAAGGCTACTCATTTCCAAGGAAGGTTCGATTGCCAAAAACAGAGCAACAGGCCCCATGTGTGTGCTGTATGACCATTCAGATGCATATAATGTGTATGAATGCCTTTAAGCAAGTGCATTTAGCATGTGCTTCTTAGCACTATCAGATGTACTTATGAACTATTCCCCCTCGATGGTAAGCCCCTTGAGGGCAAGTGTCATGCCTGATATCTCACCTTATTAACTGTACGTAACAGAGTAACCATAATATCTGTCATGGATATAGCACTCTGCAATCTATAAATTGCTCTGATGGATAAGCCCCCTAACTACTTGTGACATTTGCCACATCTTCCAGATGAGGCTCTCAGAGACTAAGCAATTAGCTAGAATCACAAACTAGTAGGCAATGTTTTCTTCTTGCTCACAACAGAAAAGTATTCATACCTTGTCTTGTACTATTTTCTTCTCTTAATGGGTTTTTATTACAAGGATTATTAGCTATTGGCCTTTTTATTAAAATAAAAAGGAAGGAGATATATATATATATATATATATATATATATATATATATATATACATACACAAAACACACACACACACAAATGTAAGACACTGTTCTTAGAGCTTTACAAATATTAACTCATATAATCCTCCTAACATCCCCATGAAATAGATGTTATTTTTATCCCCATTTTACAGATAGGAAAACTGTGGCACAGAAAGATTAACTCATCCAAAATCACCGGACTGGTAAATGCCAGCAGTGACATTTGAATCCAGGAAATCTGCCTCCAGATACTGTGCCCTTAAGTTATCCTGTACTATTTTGCTGGAATAAGAACCTCAAAAGATCCTTGGTGGGGATATGTGACCAGTTGTTCAACAAGGGAGGGGGAATATGTTTACTCTCCCTATGTGATTTATTTGATTATATTCTAAAACCTTTCCTCATGCCAATAGAACTCCATGTAAGTACTATACTAAATTTTCCTGTGCTGAAGGCATATGCAATGGTTACCTTGACTGACACATAAAATACCCAAAACAAAATACCCCAAGGCTTGAGGATTTTTTTGTTTCATGAATTAGACACATGAAAGGATTGTCGAGGCATCAGAAGTGTGAGAAGCTCACATCTGTACGTCTTTCTTGGAGATTTTCACATTTCTTACACGAGAATGTTTCCTGTCTGAACTATTCCAGTGTTCATTCTCTATCCGACTTTGAAAATTATCTAATCCTTTTTAATTTTTAATTTTCAAGTAGTTTTTTCTTCACTCCGTGCAAGCACTTGCTTTCAATACGATGTTTAACACTTTGTATGTTTTTATTTCAGTTGTCTTGGAAACATGCAAGTAAACATGCAAACATATCATAAAGGTTTAAAATTTGGGGTGGGTATAAGTATATCAACGTAAGTTATGAATTATGTACAATATATCCAAGCCTATATAAATTAGATGTTGAGGAACAAGCATCACAGTACTCAGTCAGGTCACAGTAAGAGATTCCATGTGAAATGTAAAAACTACCTTGAATAAATTATCCATAAGTTAACACTCTCATTAGAATGACATATTTATTATTTCTGGTTTGTGACATTCCTTTAATGCACTTTGACTAACTGTTCTAATGGCATATTAAGAAACTACTTCAGGCCTTTTTACCCTCCATTGGAATTTGTAGACTATTTACATTTGAACTAAAATAATTTAAAATAACATAACACAAACAATCACCCGTTTCCCAATTGTAGAATACCATTTTATTCTGCCCAGAACCATTTAATGAAAGCAGGATATAACTTCAGTAATTATTTTTGCACAGAATGACTCTAAAATTAATAGTCAATTGTTAAGAGTGTTTAAAATTCGGGAGACTGACAATCAAAACAATCTTAAATGCTTTGTTTATGTGATGAAAAGGAGTGATCCTTTAATTCCCTCACACACATTAAACTGATTTCACAGACTTTCTGTACCGGTGTTTAACATAGTCAAGTGCTTGAGGTTACATAAAATAAACAATCTTGAGATCTTATTGCAAATGTTTGCAATTTTCGATGTAAACTGATTTGTGAAAAAATAACAGGATCCCATGTCACTGAAAGCCAAAAAGGCATTTTTCAGAAATCAAAATAGTTCCGAAACTTGAGCATTGCATTATACTAAAGTATTACCATCTGAGTATCTGAAAAGTTATAAATCTAAGGAAAAAACTCAGAAGAGCTATTTTATCAGCCCAGCTTCCCGCAAAGGCCTGTGATCTTAGTGGGCCTCTAGCATCACAGGGTCCTTAACACTTGAATAGTCTCTTTTAGCGCGGGTTTTCCCCAATCAGGGACTCTGTAGCTCCGGAAGGCTTTGCACACCAAGAAAGATTGGGGTGAAGGTGGAGGGGGGGGGGGCATTTAACTTTTTTCATTTAATTATTTATTAAGTGTATTCCCTCTCCACATGCATGTTGGGCCTTATTTAAACCTAAAGACCCGGCTCCATCATGGAATGGACATGTTAGACACTGGTTTTGCTTTTAGCTCTGCTGAATCCCCAACTTCACCGCCTCAGACTCCTTCTCCTGTGGCTCTGGAAACTCGGGGTTCGGAACACCCTGGCGCCTGCCTATGAGTTTGGACCCAGACGCCCCAGGAAAGCCGGTTCTGCCTGCGCGTGTGGGAGGCTGAACCCAAAGGGCCCGGTCTGAAAAGGCAGCCTCCGCCCGCGCCTGGTCTCCGCAGAGCTGACGTGGAAGGAGGCGAGGATGCCACGAGCGCCCCGAAGGCTCGGGGGGGGGGGGGGGGGGGGGAGGGGGGGGGCAGGCCGCGCCGGGCTCCAGTTCAGAGCTTGGGGCCAAGACACCTTGGCCTTTCTCACCACGCCGGGCTGGCCTCCGCGGGGCCCTCGGCCTTGCGCGCTCCCTTCCGAGGAGGCCCGATCCCTCGGGGCTCCGCGCCCAGCCCTGCAGCCTCCGGTCCCAGGGAAGGTTCCTGGCTGCCCCAGGCGCTGGCTGGTCTGGGCCGGGGCGCACACTGCCTCCTCCGACCTCGGGCTTCCCCCCAGCTTGGCACCGGGGGCCGGGCGGGACTGCGCTCTTGCCGCGCGCAAGGCTGGGCGGGACCGAACCGCCAGCTCCCCAAACCCAACTTCTCCCGTGACCTCTGACCTCTCTCGGGGTGCCCAGGCACTGTCCTATCCCGCGTCGGGGGCTGGATTAGGGGCTAGAGTCCGGGTTGGGAGCCTGCGGGTCCGGCCCTGTCCGGGGCGCCCACGGGGAGCTCCCCGCGGGCCACCTGGTCCGGGCGCGCAGAGCAGCGGCGCTTCCAAGCGCGCTCCGCCGCGGGCAGAGGTTTATTCGGAAACAAGGGACGCGCGCTGGAGACGTCCCTAGTCTTGGTCTATGGTCTTTGAAAGCAAAAAGATACATATGAGCCTATCACCCCTTCCTACGCCAAGGAACAGATTTGGATGCGAACTCAATTCAAGAGAGGGCCTGGGCGAGTGCGGCCAGAAGATGCAGGGGTTTTTGTTTGTTTGTTTTGGGGGGAGGAGGGTTTGAGGGCCCCGGGGGGACACTCGGGACCCCTCAATTTTGGCACAGGGTGCCTCCCATTCCTAGAGCCCGGCGGGGAAGGGAGGGTCCTGCCCCGGGCCGGGCCAGGGCCGATCTTCCCGGTTTCTACCAACCCCTAAACCCGCAGTGTGTTTGGGCTTTACTGGGGAGACTTGTTATGGGAGAGGGGGCCCAAGGGGGACGGAGGGAAGGGCTCTTCGGTGTTCTGATGGCTAATACCCGGCTTTTCCTGATGAAGGTGATGGTCCCGGCTTCTACCTTTTCCTAAATTTAACCAAGCCGAGAAGCTGCTTTGGTCCAAAAGTCAAACTGGAAGGCGAGGTGTGGATCTGTCCTTCCCAGCACCTTGGCCCCCCTCCGCGGCTCTTGCCCTACTCCCCCAAACCATCGCCTGCCCATCTCCAGGGAGGCTCGGCGACTTGGGACTGAGTATTAGTTATGCCACAATTAACCCAAGTGGATTTTGCGCCGCGCGATTCCGCTCCTCTGCCTACCCAAAGTGTCTCCCAAATAAACCTCTTCAAGGGCCAAAGTGCAGCAAAATGAAGAATGAGAGTCCATCTTGGGAAAGGGACTATTCTATTGTTATTTTTATATATGACCTGTTCCTTTATTGACTTGGTGTAAAAAAATAAATCCGGGTTCTATGCCAAGTGGATGCCATGGGGGAGGGGGAGTTTGGTTCAGTGTGGTGCCACAGAGCCACTGTTCTCACGGCCCCTTGATGGCGGCTGGTAGGAGTGGAGGTGAGCGCTTTCCAAGTTGGTGGAATCATCGACAGATACACATTCATCAGCAAGAAGAAGGAAAGACTATCTCGGATAGTTTAATAACAACAGGAACAAAGATGACGCGAACCCCATCAAATGAAACAATACTATTTTCATTCAATTGATCGCAAAGTGTCTTCAATGAATAACTTGGCACTTATTTAAAAGGTTTTTTTTTTTAAACAGAGGTGAAACCGAAAACATTTTGTACCGACAATATGTCATGGAAATAACAGCATCTTCTTTTGTTTAAAATAACTTAATACACTAGAAAAAAATATGGCAAATATAAATAATTTTGTTTTCATGGAGAACAAATAGTTACAAAGCTCAACCGCATACTCCAGTTCAGTGAAAAGAGCTTTTCTTCTTTCTTGTAAATAAGAAGGCGAGAGAAAAAAAACAAAACACAAAACAAAACTAAGGAGGCTTTCTAGAGAATTGGGATACAGGTTGCTTTAGTCCAGGGTATCCCATTTTGAACAGCTACAGGAATTGAAACAAACAAAAAAAGTACTTTAATATACACCTTTGTGAGATAAAATGCAGATGTCGAAAGTCAACCATCAGTTCACACATTATAGCCAAAATAAACTTTGTTCGTGTGTATCAACATATTTTACAGAAACCTAGTGCCTGTATCTAGCTGGGTTTTGCTTAAGGTGAGTGGGACGGGATAGAGAGGGGGAAATAAAGCAGAGCCCTCCAATAGGACTTCAGGGAACCAGCAGGAGGGTAGACAAGAAAAGGGGGAGGGGAGGGGGACCACTGAGGGCCGCCTATGGGCACCATTTGAGGTGCTGTACCTTCGTTATTTTTATTTGGTCTTCTTTTGTTTTGTTTTTTTCCTTTCCCCACATTTTCTGCCCACCTCCATTTTCTTGGGACAATCAGAGTGTCAAGTTTTTCCCTTCCAACTTTTTTTCTTTTGTCCCCAAGGATCAGGGAAAGTATATATAGATAGATATAGATAGACGTCAGTTTCCAGATGCTTTTGGTATTGTTTTTCATACTGAAGATGAAAATGAAGTAAGTACATGTGAGTAAGCAGGGAGGGGGGGAGACACCATCAATGGAATAAAAGTAACATGCAAACCGGAATTGACTGCCAACAGCCTGGACAGTTCTGCCATAATTTCCTCAGAGAAATCAGTCTGTGGTATCATTATTTTTTCCGTATTAATATCAATTTCTTTCTCTCCTTTTTATACTTTTTCCCTCTTCTTGCTCTTCCATTCGTGGTGGGTTTTTTTTTTTAACTCAAAGTATCTGGTTCAACGTAAAAGGAGGCCCGCCTCTCTTATCAAAGTTCTCGTAATTAAAATGAACTTCGCAGAAAAAGGTCAGTTTCAAAACCTGTGAACTTCCCAGCTGCGCACCTTTTTTTTTTCTTTTTTAAATCTTAACTCTTTAAATAAGTATACCTCTTCCTTCTGGGTTGCTTTCTTTGCCCATGGGGGCAGGCATACACTTTTAAATTGGCCACTCCCCAACCCCCCATTCTCTCGAGATTCTTCCAGGTGATTTTTCCATATTTTTAAACATACAAAATACTTTCATTTTGTGTGTGTGTGTGTGTGTGTGTGTGTGTGTTCCTTGGTTCTCTCTCCGATGTGAGCTTCTTTCCAATCGTCATCAGAAACACGTTCCCTTTTTTCTCTCCTTTTTTTTTCCGTTTGTCTTTTCTACCTTTTTTTGTTGTTGTTCATTTTTTTTATTATTATTAAGAAGATTTTTATTTTTGAGCAAGAGTCCATCTCTGCAGCTTTGCCAGAAGTCACACCACGGTGTCCCAGCACGCCCTTGTCCAAACTCTCTCCTCCAGAACTCCCCCAAACCCGCCCCTGCAGAGCTGAAGGCCAGGCCCTCTGGACAGCCGCGTGGTCAGCACAGCCACCGAGTTGACGCGCCTCGAGGGATCGCAGGTCCCGCGCGGAGTCCTGCCCTCCGAGTCCAAACGCAGAAGCGGGCAAGGGGGCGATCAGCCGGGCGGGCGGCAAGAGGCTGGGCTCCGGGGGTGCGGAGAGGGGGGCGATGGAGAAGCATTGGGGTGCGGAGGGCGTGCGCGCGGGGGGGCGCACGCCAGGCGCCACCGGGGGCGCTGGCGGCGGCGGCGGCGTCACAGCCCCAGGGCGGCCGCGTGCTTTTTGGCTTTCAGTCTGAGATCCGCGATGCTGGAGTTCTTGCTGGTGGTCTTGGCGGCGGCGGCGGCGGCCACGACGGAGGCGGCGGAGGCCGAGTCGGCGGCCAGCGTGGCCAGCGGCAGTCCGAAGGGCGGCGCCGGGAACATCATGTAGGGCGCGTGCGCGGCCAGGTGCGGGTGCAGGTGGTGGTGCGCGTGCGCCACGGCGCTGTCCAGCTGCAGCTGCGCCTGAACCTGAAAGGACAAGGGCGTCACGTTGCAATGACTATCCTAGGGTGACAACAGAATAGAAACAAGAGCATTAACGGCGTCTGGCGTGGCGCAGGCAGGCGAGGGCTGGGGCGGGGATGGGAAAGGGGGCATTTTGGCTAACCTTCTAAGTCAAGTAACTGGATTCTGGGGCGCCCACGGGGGAGTTACTCCCGTGCCCCTGAATCTCTGCAACTCACTCAGGCTTATCTCCCTATGCCCCCGAGACGAGACGCTGAGACTGCAGGAATGCGGCCGCTCCTTAGGGAGCTTGGCCCAGAGGAGGGCCACGTAGCTATTGTTACAAAGCATCACCCTCCTCAAAATAACAAGGGTGTATTGGCAAAACGGGGTGAGGGCCAGCTACCCTCCTCTCTGGATGCTGTCATACACATCTAACCTCACTACTAAAGCACTTAACAAGTGCCAACAAGCAAAGGACAACAAAGCAAGTACCAACAAGCAAAGGACAAAACTTTGTAAGTTACTGCATCTTCATCACAATTAGCACAATCGTTAGTACTTGAAACTCCTGTGAGGATTACCTGGGGACCTTGTTTCAGTGCAGATCCCCATTCAGAAAGTCTAGGTTGGGGCCTGACTCTTTGAATTTCTACACATCTCCCAGGTGCTGCTGATGCTGCAGACCTACAGATCGCCTTCTGAAAAGTGAGGGTCTCCTTTTAAGACCCCTTTTTCTTTCCCCGGTCATTCTTTCTGGCTTCAAAAGCCTAGCACCATGATACCAGAGTCCTGTGGTGCCAAGAAGAAAGCTAAGAACGCCCTAACACTAACCCTCAATACATCGGTGCACTCATGTGTCTTTCCAGACTAGGACACTGGCAAAGGAGAACTAATTCATGACTTCATAATCCTACCAAGCAGGGGTCCTGGCTGAGGTGGAGGGTTGGTCAGGGGCTGGTTGGGAAAGGATTGAGCCTTTAGGCTTGGAGAGTGGGGAGTTCAGAGCACGGGGAGTTCCCAGGATTAAATCATTGCTGTAGGCTGTCCTTTTAAATGTAGTCTTAAAAGTTTCTTTAAGGCTAGGAAAGGCATTGCAGAGGCAGGGCATCCCTGGGAAGACCAAGGCAAGGCTTCCTTCTCTCCTAAAGATGAAGCTTTGTTTGTAGACAGCTTTAAAAAATCAAGTCTGAGCAAGAGCGTACTTTTATTTATTTCCCTTTCTTCTGTCAGAGACAGTTAATGTGACTTTACCTAGAAAAATATTTAGAGAATTGCCTCAGAAACACCTTAGGACTAACCTCTGTATTGGATCTGACAAAATCTTAATCAAAAGGCTTTTCCTTCCTCTCCCCAAGCTCCATCTTTAGTGCATTTTTAAAGGATCTGTTACTGCCCTCAGGCCTCTCTGGGTTTCCCACGAGGACAGAAAGGACCAGACGTGTGGCCCCTGACAATCTATAGGTTTTGTTTTTTTTTTAAAGGGGAGAAGGTCCACTATATCATCTCAAAATTGATTCTTCAACTGCATGGACATCAACAACTGGGGCTTACAGAGAGGGGGATGGTCAACAGTTCAAGCAAACATCCGGGTGTTTTTGCAGTTAAAAAAAAAAAAACGGGTTGAAACTGGGCTGTACTTGCCTGCTGAAATGGCATCCTTAGAGCACCTACATTGACATAGGGTGCAACTCTACAAGCTTCAAACTGGCTGGCAGCCCCTATGAGGACGCCTGCAAAGAACGAGGGAACAAAACACAATAACGTGAGATGAACATTTCCAGCATTGTTTTCCAGGGTTCCAAATGGTAGCAAGATAGAACTAATCCCTTTGGAAATAATCTCTTATCTTCCTAAACTACTGCCATAATTAAAATAAGTCGAACTTCCTCCCAAACTTTAGGACTCTCATTAACTGCCTTCAGAAAAGGTTTTTAAGCAAGGACCATTATTATTTTGAGAAGATTTTTCTGCATTTGTAATAGCAATATTATATTCCCCACTCTTTTTTTTTTTTTTTTTTACTTAGAATACCAAATGTTCTTTGTCTGAGAACCATACCTTTATGGAGTTGATTTTCTTGTTTTCTACATTTAGCTCTTCGGTTTTGGAACCAAACCTACACATTGGAGAGAAAATATATAACCTAGATGTTATGACTCAAAAAATATTTTTAATTACAAAAGTAGACGAAAAAAGAGTAATGCTTTAGGCACAAACTATGAGATGTAGCAAGCAACCTTTGAATTCATAGAACAATCTCCATTTCCAAACTTAAAAGTGTATGTGAATGACAAAAATATATAGATTTCATATACTTTTGCAAGATGGTTTATTGGTAAATTGCTATTAGTCCTGGTTTCATCTTTCTACATGACAGAGTTCCCAAGGCCTAAAACCCTTGCTGATACCCGATACCAAAGTGATAATGGGTTTAGATGTTCGCTCAGTAAGACCTGAGACAAATGTGCTCATTAATAGTCTGTAATATTAATTAGCTTCATCTTCAAGAAAAACCAAACACCAAAGCAAATAGTGACTCCTTTTTTCCTCAGGGCTGAGAGAGGGGGATGAGAGTGGGGGAAGAGGTAATTAGTGTCATAAAAGCCTCACTACAAAGAAGTTTAGAATTTCTCTGTTCCTCCGTGCAACAGAGTGTAACACAGTAGCAGAATAATTGTACTATTATCATGATAATCTAATTTGCTTCTATAGAAATAGCCCATGCTCACAGTTAGGGTAGTAGAAAAGCATCCGGAAAATAGCTCAAAAAATGTTTTTAAGTATGAAAAAATAAAGATCGGCAATAAATCACTTCTTAGGAGAAAAAAAAAGAGAGAGAATATTGTGTGAAAGGGGTTGGAGTATGAATTGAGCAACTCCTGGATACTCTCTTCTCCCAGACATAACCTTCTTAAACAACCTCACCAACTTTTAGAGGCAATCGGACAGACTTTTTAAAATTCAAAGAAAGCTTGCTTTTTTATTTTTTATTTTACTCTGATAATACAGCATTATGTCCCAATAAGATAGCATATTGACTGATTCGCCAATTCGTGTTTTAAAACACATGAAAGCAAAATATCGCTTCTGAGCTTTGTCTTGTTTTTAAAAGCAAGTGTCATCGTCCATGTAAATCTTCAAAAATTCCCCTGCCATTTAGCGTCATAGAAGGGCAGATTTCATGGCAGGGTGGGCATCCTTTGTGCAACTCACATGGCCTGAGGCTCCTTGCCTCTTTCCCCCACCCTCCCTCGTAGAGTTGGAGCTGAGATACTAATGCTCATAACTGTAATAATTATCATCGTGTCTTTAAGGGGTCGCTGAGCCTCTAGAGATCTCAGCACACAGAGCGAGGCAGGGGAGGCTTAAAAAGGAAGGCTCCGCTGTTGATGCTGTGATGACCAAGGCAGCCTATTATGGCTTCTCCCCTTCAACTCCACTGCTGTTTTTGTCCTGATCCTATTACAAGACGCGGGGAAGCCCCCTAAGAATTGCATAGTTCGCTGCAGATGGTGGTCTCTGCGCCCAGAGACCTGGGGAGTATCTGTTACAGTGATACTTTGTAACAGCTGCAGATGTTCAGGCCTAAAACTGCTCCATGTGTTCAAACAAATAATGACCATCCTTTTCTCCCACTTTATTATTGGAGCGAAATGCAATCTGAAACATTTTAATTTGCTCTCCATAACCCTAGGGTAGGTATGCATGGATGCATATACATGTTCAAATGAACCGCTTCCCGAAGCAGCCTACTCTTACCCTCAGACCAGAAGAAACAAACAAACAAACAAAACCCAAGAAAACAAAAAACAATCCTAATAGCATGAGATAGGGTACTCACTGGGGTCGGGACTTCGAAAAATGTTAACGTTAAGATCTGGGGGTTGTTTTAAAACCAAGTTTCTGTAGGTTGTGGTTCCGCTGCTTTGGTGAAGCGAGGGAACAAAGAGGGGCCAACATGCATTTATTTCTCTGCTGTCCCGCACGCACGCAGTTTGAGATCAACTGCTAAGGGCAGACTGTAAATTTCTGCATTTAACAGTTGCTAATTTTCTTTATAGTCTGTACATCTATAAACCTAATTGGCACATCCGCTTGGCAAACCTAGACCCCGGAGCAGACCCTCAAGGAAACCCAACTCCAGCGAACAGAATATTCGTTGTAACTTTTAAGACATCCCGAAGATAAAACGTTTTCTGTGGGATTTTTTTTTAAGGCTTATAAAAGTAGGCCCATTAGGATTAAACCACATTAAAGACATCATGAGGCGAGGGGGGGTGTGGTTTATAGAAACTCTGGGAGCAAGCCCAGCACAGCTTTCTTCTGCTGGGAACATATGTTGGAAAGGGGTGAAAGGGAGGGGTGGGGGGAAGAGAGAGAGAGAGAGAGAGAAGGTTTGGGACTAAGATCTACTTTGGAAAACAAGACCTCTATTTAGGACACCCCTTCCTTTCTCACCAGCCTGCACCTTTAGAATGTGTCCTGAAAGTCGCCTCTCCAGCCCCTGGCGGGCCCCTCCTTCCTCCCTGGAGCCTGCCTCGACCTCCTCACAGGTCACAAACCTGCACTCGGGCCTCTGACAGCCCCAGCCGCTGGCTCAGCTCCTCGCGCATGAAGGCGTCCGGGTAGTGGGTCTCATCAAAAAGCCTCTCCAGCTCGTTGAGCTGTTCCAGGGTGAAATTGGTCCGACTTCGCCGCTGCTTGATCTTGGTCTGGCCTTCGTCCTCCATCCCTTTCGCATCCTCTTTCCGATCCCTCAGCTCCGGGGACACTGCATGGGGCGCCACACACACACACACACACACACACACACACACACACAGATAAAAACACAACAAATCGCATTAACCAGATCTGTCTCCAGAAGGATGGTGGCGGATCCTGCCCCCTCCTGGAGTTCCTGCCCAGTCCCTCACCCGGCCCGGCCCAGAGGAGGACTAGGCTCCTGGAGATGCGCGCTCAAGATCAACTCTGGGTGGCCGCCCTCGGGCAAGATGGGCATTCACCCACCCATTCCCCTGAAACGGCGGCCTCCGCTCCCCTCATTATGCACCCCCACTGTTCCCTCTCTCTCCTCGGAACACCAAATCCCTTTCGCCCACTCCCTCTCTCCCACGTTCCTACAGAAATCAAAAGCGTTGCGCCCCGCCAGGGACCGAGCGCGGTGCGGGCAGGAGAGCGCGGGGAGACCACGCTCGCTCCGGCCTCTCCTGCAGAGAGCGCTGGGCCCGTCTCAGGCCAATCGCCCTCCGTCTCTCTCCCTCCAACTTGCTGGTCTCATTTGGTAATACTTGGGCCAAAGGGGCGCCAGCGGAACGAGACCCTCGTGCAGCGCATTCCCAGAGAGTCTCCTCCCCGGGAGCCCCAGTGCGGACCCAGGGCCCGGGCCAAACCCCACCGGCCATCCACGGGCCGCCAGGCAGTCCTCCTTGTCCCCCGCCAGCCGGACTTCTGTCGCCTGAGCAGAGGCGTCCACGCCATGTTGGCAGCCTGGAGGGCCCGCCGACCAGACCGGCTGGGCTGGAAGGCGAGAGGCAGCAGCCCGGCCTCCCGCGTCTCGGCTCGCGGAACTGACCGCCGCCTGGGCAATCTCCCCGCTGCAAAGGCCGGCTGGACCCTGAATGCTTCAACCCGCAGAGATCAACAGGTTCAAACGGAACATTCGCGATCTGCGGTTTCTAGGTTTCTATTGGTTGCTCAAAGCCTTTTTTCATGCATCCACCAGCTCGGATGTTTAATAAAATAGGCATCTTTTTTTTTCTCCCCCCCTGCTCTGGTTTTGCACACATCCGTTGCTATTTTCCTACCCTTTCTTCTCCTCCCTTAAAAAAAACAGGAGCTCTGCAAATGTGAGCACACCACGGAGCTACCCAAGGGATATATGGCTATATATTTACAGGGGCGGGCAGAAGTAGGTTGACAGTTGCTATACAAATACATAATGCAATAGTTGATAAATAGTAACACGAGAATAAAATGTTCGCGGACTCACCGCTGTAAGCCTACTTTTGCCAACTGCTGTCTATCAAGGCCAAGTGGCAGCGGCCCGGGGAGTCATCTCCACCACGGAAACTGCCCTGCGAACCTTCACCCCCTGAGCCTGAGTCAGAGACTCGGTTTTTGTTTTTTGTTTTTGGTTTTTTTTAAAGCGTCAAAGCTGAGTTTAGATAGACGAGGCTGTTTGCAGATTTCCCCAGCCTTGGTTCCAGATCGGCGTGGAAGTTAAGCATCATTTCCAAAAGGGCGGGCCTGCAGAGGAATTAATGGAAAGGAAAGACCCCAGGATGGCACCTTATCCCAGGGTTCAGACCTTATCACCTCTTGGTGCTGCGCGCTACTGCACCCAGGGCCCAGCACTGCGGTGGCTTCACCGGGGCTGCAGGAGGCTGCATGGAAGCATCAGGCAGCTATGCCAACACTTTGCAAATTTAAGAGGACCTGGGGCAGGGTCTGGGGGGAAGAATCGCCTCTAGATCTCAGCCCGGCCTGCCATGCTTACTGCTGTGATCTTAAGGGATGCCAGCATGTCTAGTTTTCAGAGTTCGTTTTGTGGACATGTGTCCTTCCTCCTGGAAGGAAGTGGATAACATAGTAGCAAGCGTTCACAGCCAAGTTCATAAAATATGTCCACTCACAGTGTCATAAAATTTAAACATGAAAACACACTCCAGACACTGCCCAAGGGGTTGAGAAGGCTGTCTATTTTATGTCATCCACCACGGGTATCCTCGCAAACTTAAGAAAAAGATGTCCACGTTTCCAGCTGATTAATAGGCTTACTATAATCTTTATTTCGCCCCCCAAATGCCCACTTATTGGCCTAAACAGGAACCAGACCGTGTTATAAACAACTTAATTGCTTGCCTAAATATGTGATTCTACGCATGTCACATATTTTCTTAATTGGAAAAATATGGCAGCACACCAGTTACTGCAGGGACCAAGTGCCAAATTAATTTTATTGTTGAACTCCTCTGAATTGGCACAGCACGCTCTGCCTTTTAGATAAAGCCGTCTCCTCGCACTCGGCTGGCACCGGGGGCTTCTCCGCGCACAGAACCCCAGTCCTGGGTGAGGCGAAGCGGTAACCGGATTGTGTCAATACCGAAAAGCAAACAAACAAACAAAAAAAGAGGAGCCTCACACGTCTCCCACGACACACAGCACAGGCTGGACCTCTGCTCGCCTTGGCCTCGCTCTACCTTCCACAGCTCAGAGAGAAGGCCAAGTACGGCTCCCCGAGACCCGGGGATCCCCAAGACCCAGGGATCCAGGGTCTCTGCCGAGTTCTAGCGGTTCTTTGCAGCGGTCCCAAACCCCGGGCCACGGGAGGGTGACATTTTCTTCTCTCTCTCTCTGTCTGGCTCCTTTTTCTTCTCTCCTCTCTCCCCTAGAATAGGAGTTCTCACAAACTCTAGATGCTAACCTTGATCCCGCCGGCGGTCCCCGCCGCTGCCAGGAACCCCGCCTGCGCCCGGCCCCGCGAACTTCACCGTCCGCCCGCGCCGAGGCCCCGTCCTCCCGCCGCTGGAGAGCGCATTTGGGCGGAGTGGGAACGGCGGGAGCCTCCGTCCGAGAAGGGCGCGCACCATCCCCAATACGCCCCCTTCCCTCCCCATAGACACGCGGACCCCACCAGCGACCATGCACACCACCGGACTCCCACCACCACCATCACCCCAGCTTCCAAAAACTGGGAGCCCAGGGCCCTCGCCTGGTCCCGGCCGTCCCCCCACCCACCCCGCACCACGCTGGGCCTTGGGGGTCCTCTCCCGCCTGCGCGGAGTTGGGAAGGCGGGAAGGGGACCCGGGGCCGGGGATCGGGGACCGTTACCCTCGGTGAGCCGCGGGCTGCCCGGCTCCCTGCTCCTCTCGGCGGCGCCCATGTCCAGCTCGAGGGCCGGAGAGCGCCCTCCTCCAGCTCCTCCGCCTCCTCCTCCTCCTCCACCTCCTCCTCCTCCTCCTCCTGCACCTCCTCCGCCTCCTCCGCCTCCTCCGCCTCCGCCTCCTCCGCCGCCGCCGCCGCCTCCGCCGGCCGCCCGGACTGCCGGGTCGTCGCGGCCGGGCTCCGCGCAGCCGCCCGGATCCTTGGCCCCGCGCAGCGGCCCGCTCTCCAGCACCTCCCGGTAGGTGATGGCCTCTTTCTTCTCCTTCACTTTCTGGTCGAAAGACTTGGAGACGAACGCCGTGAGTTCTTCCATCGCCGCCGCCGCCTCCGATGCCGCCCCGCAGCCCCGCGCACCACCACCACCACCGCTCACGGCTGGGCCCCGCTCTTCTTTTTTTTCCTTCTTCTCTTTTTACTGCTCCAGCCCCCCCAGTGATAACACATCAATGGGGCAGGGGATGGGGGGGAGGATGGAGAGGGGGGAGGAGGAGGAGGGGGAAGAAGAAAGAAGGAAAAGAAGAAGAGAAGGAAGAAGAAAGAGAAGTAGAAGGAGAAAAAGAAGTAAAAAAAGAGGAGAAGGAGGAGGAAAAGGAGGAGGAGGAAGAGGAGGAATGAGGAGGAGGAGGAGTGGGGAGGAGGAGGAGGAGGGGGAGGAGGAGGAGGAGGAGGAGGAAGAGGGGAGGGGCGGGGGCCGAGGGAAATATGAACTGATGCTGCTTCCCCGCCGGAGGAGCCCGCTGGTTCAATGGGGAGATCTTTGACAATTCTTCCCGCGGAGGGGAGTTCAGATCTGATGGCGACGCTGCGCTTGAAGTCTCACTATTTATACTTCGCCCAGGCGGCCCCTGGTTCGGAGCGAATTACCTCCCTTCGCGACTCCGAGGGAGCCCCTTCCTTCCCGGGGAGCGCCCGCGCCGCCGCTACCTGCGGGGGGGGGGGGCGGTGGAGGTGGGGATGGCGGGGGGAGAGCAAGAGGGAGAGGAAGGAGAGAGGGGAGAGAGAGAGAGAGAGAGAGAGAGAGAGAGAGAGAGAGAGAGAGAGAGAGAGAGAGAGAGAGAGAGAGATTAAACTGGAGTCCGAGCAGGCTGGGTCTGGAGTGGGAGGGCAGCGAAGGGGAAGGGGGACGGGGAAAGGGGCGGAAGGAGGAGGCAGGTCCCAGGCCGTGCGGGTTCTCTCCGAGCGAGCGCCTCGGCCGCCTGCGCACTCGGCCATTCATCCAGGATTGACAAGAAGCCCTAATTAATTTAATTAGGCGTGGATTTTGCGTCGGTGTCAAGACTTAGTTAAACACCAGGGGAGCTGGACCTGCTCCGCCGGGGCGTGGCCAAGAGGAAACTGACAAGTGCGCGGCTCCCGGAGCGAGTCCGTTATCCAGACTCCGCGCCAGACCCCGCGTCCCCGCCCGCCAGCCCGCCCGGCTTCGGGGTGCCGCCCGCCCGCCCGCGTGGCTGCCCGGCCCCTCACTGCTGCCCCGCATCCATGCCTGCCCCGCGCCTGGCGCCCCGCAACCCAGTTCCGTATGGTGACCCGTTATTGCAGGTCTACATCCCCGCTGCCAGCCTGACCCCCCCCACCTCCACCTCGCAGCCCGGCACCCTGGCTTTCCCACCCGGCCCAGGGGCAGGGTCCCTCTGCGGCTCCTTCAAAGGCTTCCCGGCCCCGCAGCCAGGGCTGAGCCAGGGTCTCCACGAGCCTTCTGGCCCTGGGGGATTGGTGATTTACCCCACTACTTGCGTCCTGGAGCCCAAGCCGGCTGACTCCTCCACCAACAACCCGGTTGGCCGGTCAATTGAACACGTTTTCCCCGAGCAGCTGTTCCCTGACAGATTCCATATTGAAGAGTTTCCTTAGCGCCCCACCAAGGACAGTTAGTTGGACTTAGTCCCCTCTGGGAGGTTCCAGGACCCTCACCCCGTCTCCCTTGTTACTAACCCCCTGGGGCCGGGCCCTTTCCGACATGAAAGGCAAGAACTATTCTTTAGCAACCTGGAAAACATTCTGGTTGGTTTCCTGATTTTGAAAAGCAAGTGATTATCCTGCTTTGAATTAAAAAAAAAAAAAATCAGTGGATGTTAAGTTTGTGCCCCTCTTAATTTTATTGATTGCGGACTATGGAAAAAAGAGATGTTCGCCGGGAGAAAAAAGTCTCCCGCGCTCTCCCCGGGCTGTTTTAATCGGAACAGTTAATGTGGAAGGAATGACTGTATTCCTGAGTCATCTGCCTGTGTTGTGCAGGACGAAGCTTGCTGTGAGAAGGGTGGCCACAAATGTATGTCGCATAAGAATATTTGCATATGTTAAGTTATATTATTTGAGTTTGTAAACAAATATATCTCTCCCAGGGTAGCATTGGGGACGTTTTCAAGCAGTGTGAATGTTAATAAACACGAATGCAGGCTTTCTGATGTTAAAGGGAACTGGGTTCATTTTCTTAGAGCTAATACGCCTAGTAAAAATAAAAGCCATGACAAAACTTTGATATGTACATCTTCCATCAATTGGTTAAAGCAACAGCACGAAGTTAACAGATAATTTGAGAAGTTCCATCAGAGCAACCTAAAACATTTGTAGAAAAAACACACACAATTAAAACTTAATATATTAGTGTTTCTAGGATATATGTAAATAGAGGCTATACATAACTGTCATACTATACCACTCTTCAGATTAAAATGTTCACATTTGGCAAACTTGAGATGGATATAATACTTTTAAAGAAGTATTTGCCTTATTTTCTCTTGAATGCTGAAGTTATATTTTGTTCTTAAAACATTTCATTATTGTTACTTTTAGGAGAAATAATTAAGATTTTTATGTTTCCAGTGCAATAACTTTTAGGTATTAATGAATTATATTAGTGCTTGCTTTTATTTTATTATGCTATAAAAGAGACTAAAATACACTTTCCAAAGTTATATGAATTTAGGAACACGATTTTACATTGTAATAACCTTAGTCCTGATATTATGAGAGGGGAATAACCATAAAAATTTAATCCTTTAAGAAAATATGTTTTTAAGGTTATTGAGCAGAATGACCAGAAAGAGCTCCCAAACTGAGGTGTTAAATACTATTCACAAATAGCTCCAAAATGACCACTTTAAAAGTCTGGTAAGGGATCAAGAGACTCACCAGCTCCTTTTTTTTTTTTTTTTTTTTTGCCATGATTTCTAGGTCTGATCTCAAATTCCATCTACAGAGCTAGAAGGAGAGATGACCACTTTAAAGGTAATCAGAGGAGGTCCAGATAATTGATGCGATTCAGACCAAAAAGATTTTCCTGGTTCTTTGTATATTTAGGAATAGTGTTGATAGAGTTATGAGAGATCTGCAGTGTCTGATCACGGATTCTACTGGCCTAAGGGAAACTTATTTAAAAGAACACACAAAGGTTTTGAAATGATATGCTAATAAATGCTCATGAAGTTCTAATGAGGTTGTTTTATTAAATAGTAAATGTTTTCCGGAAACAGGGTATTGCAAAATACAGTTTTGGTAAAAAAAAAAAAAAAAAAAAAAAATGATAGTAAAGCTCAGTTGACAGCCTGCAGACAGGTATACAAGTTCCAATAAAATTCAGGTCCCTGAGTCCCCCCAGCTATTGAATTATTTAAAATAAACGTGAAGTGTGGTAGTTAGTGTTAAAACGGTCCCTCAAAACTGGTTATTTAAGGTACAGTCATTTATGACAAATGTATTTCTGGAGCTTATTTTCACCTCTCAAATATCTGCAGAAAACTGTGGTTTGGGTATCTAGCGATTCTGAACGAGTTGGTTCTCGCAGTTGACCCAAACCAAGGCCAACAGTTTATTTATCTCCATATCTTTGCGTACTTATAGTTAGCAAGGAAACAGGATGCTTATGCAAGGACAGATAATTAATGCAATATGAGTTACAGAAAATGCTTAATCGCTTTAATCTTTATTGATGTAAATAACAACAAGCACCTAAATAATTTCTCTCCCAGAAGAAATCTCCTTTCCCTGCCTAGGGCAGCCTTCCCTTTCCACAGTCCTCTAACAACCAGTTACTTTAATGTGAGAAACTTAATTTGCAACCAACCTGTGAGTGCCTTCACCTTCAGGGCAGAAGAAACACCGACTTTGAATGCATTTTTTTTTTTTGCAAATAAATCATTGTATTTTAATCACACACGACTCTATGCAGACACACTCCCATGATTTATTATTTGTTGGGTGAGTTTCCTCTTCCCCCAGCTAGAGATAACCAATTTTGCTACATGTGTCTTAAACCTAACTTCCTATGATGCAGACTTGTTTATACTGGTTATCTGTGACGATAACGACGACTACAAAGGCAGTTACACCCGTCAGCCCCCACCTTTATTTATTTTTAATTTATTAATTTTGTTGTTATAAGGCAATGAAATAATCAAACAAGCAAAGCAAAACCAACAGCAAACAAAAAATTGGCGGCGGCGTTGGCGATCTATTCCCTCGGCACTCCGAGCGCCTGGGCGCCTCCATCGATGCACTCGGAGGCTCGGCTGGCGCTGCCTGGCGCTGGAACCAGGAAGGCGGTGAGCTTAAACTGAAGCAAGTTCGGAGGACGCCGGCGGCTCCCCGGTTTGAAGAACCATTTCCAAATCTTGCGGCGCTTGCAAGTCCACGGGAGGTGCGATCCCGAAGGCCGGGAGCCAGGTGATGCCCTCGCCGGGGCCCGGGAGGCGGCGCCGCGGCGGCGGCGGGGTTCCGAGGCCTTGCTCCTGCGTGAGGCGGCGCGGGGCCTGCGGCCGCCCGGGAGGCGGCGGGCCGGGGGCTGGTTCCCAGGTGTGCGGCGCGGGGGCCAGTGCGCATGCGTCCCGCACCTGCGGGCTCCTGACCCCGGTGCTGGGAGCCGGGGCCCCGGCGGTGGCTGGCTTTGGGGTGGTGCCGGGGCGCTGGTCTCCGGCTAGGCCCTGGGTCTGGAGGTGGTGAGAAAGAGTTAGTCCGCTTTTCCTGCCTTCCTCTCTCGCCCTCGCTACCCCAGCCCCATGGATCTCTGCTTTGGGGTTCACGGACCGGCCTTGGCCATAAGGGCCGGGTAAGGTGCGGGGAGAGAGGCTGCAACCTGGTGCGCCCTGTCCCACCCCGTCCGTGGTCTCTACATTAAAAAAAAAATTTTTTTTTATATATATACATACATATATATATATATATATATATACACACACACACACACACACACACACACACACACATACACATATATAATGTTTCTAACTATCATTAAAAAAACCAATAAAATATATATTTATATATATGTTTCTAACTCTTATCTCTCATAAAAAGTCAGTAATATATTATTGATTTTTTTTTTTTTTACGAGAGATAGAGTTAGAAACATCAATGAGAGAGAAACATTGATCAGCTGCCTCCTGCACACCTCCCACTGGGGATGTGCCCTCAACCAAGGTACATGCCCTTGACCGGAGTTGAACCTGGGACCCTGCAGTCCGCAGGCCGATGCTGTATCCACTGAGCCAAACCAGCTAGGGCCGTGGTCTCTACTTTAGAAACACCTTTTCTCCTCCCATTCTTCCCAGCTCACACACTAGCTTGCTGAGAGGAGAGACGGTGCAGGGTGCAATAGACTTGCCCACGTGTAAATACACGTACCCGCTTTAAGCACTCTTCCTTGACTTCAGGGCTTGTGGCCTTCAGGTTAAAAGTACATGGCTACCCTGAAACCGTTTACTTTGGTGGTTCTAATGCTCTATTACATATGTTGCTCTTGATTTTAGGTCAACTTTAAGATAATTTCTCTCTGAGGGGTTCTATATCTTTAAATGCACACTGGAAGCCTAATCATTTGTTTAAAACTTATTTATTTTTTGCATTTTTGGAATTAGTCATCTAGTTGTGAATCAACTAGTAAACAGATCCTAGGTAGTTAAATTAATTCACATGTTTTGTGTTCTCACCAACAAGTGTTCACGTTGTCATCTTTGACCTTAGATGTAAAAGCTCCAAGTGAAGGAGATATGCAGAGTTCTCAGGTTTAAGGACTGGAGCAGGTGTTACAGGTGCTGGGTATCCTTTGAGAGCCCGTCTAGCCTTAGAGTCTGTACAGACTCACTGTCTTTGCAGGCAAAGGAGGTTTCCTGCTAAGAGGTAGCACTTTCTTACTGTACGTTCTTCAGCGCGAGGGCTAAAAATGTTTGAAGCTGAAAAACATGAAGGCAGGCGGCACCTATCAATTGCCTTTCCAACTTGGCCAGTTTCAGGAAAGAAATGTGTTACTTGTTGGAAGCCTTCTCTAGTAAGATTGTTCTAGTAGATGTATAGATATATTTTCTGCTTTGATTTTCAAACCATTGGGGAAAAGTCCCATGCCCAGTAATGCTTCAAAAAGAAAAAGAAAAAGAAAAAAAAAAAAAGAAAAAAAGAAAAAAAGAAAGAAAGAAAGAAAGGAAGAAAGAAAAAAGATATGCTAGTCTGTAGATTTTTAGTTGTTATGGGAGGAGGAGTGTTTTGACAATTCTCTATCTCTTTTGGAGTTTTTTGCTTTGTTAGGCTTGTTAAACTAGAATTTTACCTCCATTCTTTTACTGCCTTTGCATAGTTTTATTATTGTTTATGGAGTTCTTATGCTATTATTAACCCCACTTTTACTTTTCTCTATTTCTCATTAAAATGATCGCTCTCTTTTTTTTGACCATGTGTCCAAGATTAAAAAAAAAATGTAGTTTGATTTACTGATGAATGAGTAGTAGAGAAATAATTATAAACTGTCATATCCTTTAGGAATCCTTGTTCTCTCTAACTGCCTATTTTCTGAAAAAGATAACTGTTTTTGTGTCTTTATCAATAACTGGACAAAGAAACTACTTGTGTATGCCTTTGAACTGTTTTTTGAATGGCCACATCTTTGGGCCATATCTTCCATCATTCACCTAAACTTTGCAATAAGATGTTTTTGTAAATTGATGTCCTACTGTCGTCATTACCAGTCTTGGCTTCAGTTCTGTAGTATGAGTAGTTGGGTAAGGTTTGCAACCATAAGATTCAACCGGGATGTACGAATATAATAGAGACCAGAGTTAGAATGTAACACCATTGGGGAGTTCTGTCTCTTTGTTTGTTTGTGTGTGTGTGTGTTTTTTTGCTTACACATAGGTTGAAAAATAGTTACCTTGTGGGATTCCTAAAAATCTGTGCTCAATCATCATTGCCCTTATCAGAAAGAGCTACTATTAATGTGTCTTCCCATGCACTGCACCTTACCAAAGGAGTTACCTATTAAGAGTTCTTTCTTACTAGGAGTGTGAAATATAAGTTGACCACCATGACTTCAGTGAGCAAGTATATCCAGCTACATGCTAAGGGACATTATGGAAATCCAGAGGGGAATATATATTGAGGGCAGTGAATAGAGTTCAATACCTGTCATTGATAGAGAAGACGATATTTGGGTCTACTTCTGATTTGCTCTTAGTGTTGACTTCCTTTTCTGGATAAATATTTGATGTTAACCATAATAAAGAATTATGGTGGCTGTTTGTTTTCTCTTACTGAGATTAATATTTCAGTGTAATTTTTTTCTGAAATGTAACTATATCCCTTGGGAAAATATTTATAATTTTGTGACAGTTTTTCAAACTTTTATTATTGAGCTCCTAGAAAGAAGATTTTGTATCTCCCACTAACTTTTAGGGTTAAATGTAACCATTCTATTATGGATAATTTATGTTGTTTGAAATTAAAACAAAAAAAATTCATACCACTCTCTCCTCTCTTTCTTTGGTCACCATCAAGGGACATAACTAGATGTGTGCCTTTTTTCTCTCTCGCTACTTCTTTATGTCTTAATAAGCTAGACAAGAATGGAGAATGGAAATGATGATAGCTGCCTTAAAACAGTGGTTCCCAAACTTTTTTAGTTTTAGGATCCCTTTATACTCTTAAAACTTATTGAGACCCCCAAGAACTATTATCTATTATATGTGGGCTATATCTATAAATATTGCTTCACTAATAATTAAAATAGGAAATTTTGAATTTTTATTAATCCACAATAATAATAATACATCATATGGTAACACAAATAACAAATTTGATACGAAAAATAACTATTTTTCAAAACAAAACATTCTTAGTGAGAAAACTGGCATTATTTTTCATTTTTGCAAATCTCTAATGTCTGGCTTAATAGAAGACAGTTGGATACTTATACAGTACTGGAGACCCGGTGCACAACATTTGTGCACTTGGGGGCAGAGGTGGGGGGGTGTCCCTCAGCCCGGCCTGTGACCTTTAGCAGTCTGGGGGCCCTTGGGCGATGTCTGACTGTGGGGAGTGGGCCTAAGTCGCAGTAGGGTGTCCTTAGTGCTGCCAAGGAGGCGGGAGAGGCTCCAGCCACCGCTGTTGCACTTGCCAGCCCTCAGCCCGGCTTGTGGCTGAGCGGTGCTACCCCTGTGGGAGCACATTGGCCACCAGGGGGCAGCTCCTGCATTGAGCAACAGGCCCCTGGTGGTCAGTGTGTGTCATAGCAACCGGTTATTCTGCTGTTCAGTCGATTTGCATATTACCCTTTTATTCTATAGGATATGCTTCTGTATTCAATCTATTGTGATGAGTTGTTTTGAATGAGGTATATGAAGAAAATCTATTCACACAGATATGGTATAGAAAAACTATATCTTCATTAAGGTATAGTTAACACAATATTATATTAGTTTAGAAAAAAGTAGTATTTTAATAGCCTTTGCAGATAATTCGTTGATATTACACCAAAACTTGATAAGTGGCAGTTTCTTAAAAGTTGGTCGTAATGTGGTATTTGAAACCATATGAGTGATCTTTTCATACTTTTCCAAATTAAAACCTAATAGTTTGTCTTGCACTGTGAATGCATTTTTTTTTTTTTTTTACCTATGCATGATTCTGCGACATGATGCATTGACCTGCTGGGAAATACTGACCCTTTGCATTACACGTATCTTCCAATGTTGCTACCCTTCATTACATAATATTTTTTAAAAAATCACATTTATTAGTATCACCACTGATCTCATCACAGAAATCTTTAATACTGGGAAGCTATCAGTCTCATGATAGTAGATACAATTTACCCAAAATTCTAATTTTGGCTTGAGAGCTCAAATTTTATTGGCAACAAATATTGTTAATTTTTCTTGAAGTGAAAGACTTGTTCATTTTTGAGAAAATGTCTCTCACTATGCAAGTTTGAATAATCAGAGTCCTTTTAAGTTGTGGGTCATGATAAGAGCAGCCAGTTCAACTTGCAGTTCAGTTGCCCAAATGCCTTTTCTCAAGATAACCATCATTCTTCATTATCCAGCAGCAGTTATGTGTGTTTCCCATTTTATCACATAGAATGTTAAAAGATGTTTGCTCAGGAGTTGAAATTTAATAAAGTTAATGCTTTTTACTACTTTATCAAGGACATTCTTAAGTGATCAAGTGAACTGCTTTTTAAAAAAATCTTTTTTGTTGAAAGTATTACATATGTCCTCCTTTCCCCCCTATTGACCTCTTCTAGCCCGCCTCTGCCCCCACCCCAGGCCTTCACCACCCTATTGTCTGTGTCCATGGATGATGCATAAATGCATACAAGTTCTTTAGTTGATCTCTTTCCACCCACTCAACCTCCCCTGCCTCTGCCCCCCCTCCCCCTTTTAACTATTGTTATAATGAATGCAATGACTGCTAGTACAGTTTGGTGCCATAGCCTTTAGTAGTTTTGTCTGCTATTACTTGTACATCATCAGTGCAAAAGGTAAGTCATATCTGAGTATTGTAATGAGAATGGTTTTGACCTCTTGGATCCCCTGAAAGGGTCTTAGGGAACCTCAGGTGTCCTACAGATCCCGTTTTGAGAACTGCTGTTACATATACTAGCATATAAGCTCCTTGAGGGCAAGGTTGTTGTTTTTTTTAAATCTCTTGCTCACTGATGTATCCCTTATAGCTAGGCCTGCTTTCATCCTGGGATGTTTTACCTATCTCTAGTGTTACATTCCTTATTTTTTGAATCTGGCTTGTCTTTGTTGTTTTGGTGGAGTGAGAGGTATAATTTTGGGGCTGCATATCTGAAAATGTCTTTATTCTGATCTTTTATTAGATCAGAGATTGGTCTGGATATACATTCTATGTTGAAAAGCATTTTCATTTAGAATTTTGCAGACAAGTCTCCATTGTTTTCTATATATTGCAGTGTAGAAGTCCTGTTCCTTTTATTATGATTTCTCCATTTTTTTTTCTCTGTAGAAGTTTCTGGGGTCTTCTGTATATTCCTAGTGTCTGAATTTTTATGAGAAATGTCTGGTTTATGTTATTTAAAATTAATTGTTCCAGGGACTTTTTACCTCCTATTTTTAATTTTTTTCTTACTACTTTTTGTGAGTCATTTGAACTAATCTTTTAATTTTATTGTATTTTTTTTTTTTACAAGTTACCATTTTTTAAAATTTCAAGCTTTTTCTCCTGTTCTATGGATGTTCCTCCTATTTTTGTTTGCTGGATCATTTTCTCATATGTTTCTGAGGGAATTAATTGTGATATTTTCGTTTAATTTTCTTCTGCATGTTCCTGGTTTACTAGGAGTTGTTTTTTCCTTTCTGTCTCTTATAATGAAGGCTTTCATCACATGATTGGTTATGCATCCCTCCCCCCTTTTTAATAATCTCTAAAAAGTTAACAGAAATTGTTTACTGAAAAATGTTTAAGGCTTGGGCTCATTAACTGGCGGGCTTGGCTATAGGTGATTGGGTAAGGGCCTGGCCATTTTTTTTGGGGGGGGAGGGTGGGCATACCTTCAGATACTTACTGTATATCTTTTTCAGCTGCTGTTCAGTTTTTGCATAGATGAATCCTCTGTCAGAACTATCTTGGATCCAACTAATGGCACAGTATTTACCATTAGTTGTAGATGTAATTCCTTTCACTTTTAGTTTAGCATCTCTCTGCTCTCATTTACTGTGCCCCTGGATCTGGTGCTATATTGTTTTGACATTTTTACTAAGACAAGAGGAGAAACAGTCCATACATGGAAGACACTGTCAACGCCTTGCCATGCTAGCAGTCAACAGCTGTGCGTCGCTGCAGGTTTCCCAGGACCAAACCAGAGACAGTCGGACCTGCATCGCCACCATTTGTCCACCATCCAGATATCATTGCTGACATGTACACATGAGGAACTGTTGGACATTGAAACTTGGACTCAGAACTTTTGGACATTGAAACTGGGACTCAAACATTTTTTGTTCTCATATGTTTATTTCTGGTCTGTAAATGCAAGATTTTTTAATTGGGAATCCACCTCTAGGGGGACTGTTCTGGCCTTTTGCCATCCCTTTTTACTGAGGCTATGGGAAACACCCATATCCTTTTGGCAGGAAATTCCAATAATAGACAATCAGCAAGAACTTACATATGATTAACAGGTTAAAGTTGCTTCAATTACCACTGTCTCAACTAAACAATGAGTTGATAGCTCCGACCATTCAGAGCCATTAAGGTTGGGATTCCCTTTTGGTTCCCTTTTCACTTTTAACTACCAATGACAATGTTCAATTCTGTCAAAATCACTCCTGGGATTGGGGAAGAGTAGTCACCTACCTACCTGTCTGGGTTGCATGGGAGATTACTGCTTTTATAGACTTCTATCCAGTTTCCTTGTTTTTTTAGTTCCATGCATCTGTGTGTCCACTGTGGTAAGTGGTATCTTAAATTCCTATTCTTTCTGATTTTTGCTATGTAAATTGGCTTTTCTCATGTTGGAATTCTCTATAGTTGCTGGTATTTGGCTCTCATAGCCCCAAATCCTCCATATGTTTTTCATTTGCTAAAAATTTGTTGATGTATCTTGTTTACTGTTCCTGCTGTCTTCTAGTCTGTGCATCCTTGTGAATTTATATTTTTTATCTTTATATTCTTATATAAAAAAATTTAGTATTTTTTTTAACAAGATAATAAGAGCATAAAAGTTCATGTTAAATGATTATTTGTGGTACAGAACATTTTTAACTGCTTAAAAGTGAAAACAAGAATGGAAGAAAAAGCCAGGAAGTAAGAAAATTTAGGTGATCATTATCACTCAGTTATGTACAAATTCCTTAATGGAAATACATACACACATCGTCACGCACACCCACATGGGTAGATATAATTGATGCATAGATTATACATGTATTATTTACACATACATTTAAGCATGTATATCTGTACGTATATAATGTGTATCTGTGTAATTTTATATCATAGTATTTGGAAAGGATCGTGTGCTCTTTTGTCCTGCGCAGTTTCGTTTTTCAACGAGAAAGCCTGCTTAGATACGTTACTGATTTTGCTGAAAGTTTCAAAATCAACTCTTCCCAGTGTTTTGTTGAACAATAAAATGTTAGAAATATGAACATCTTAGAGTTTCAGAACTATATTTACTACTAATTCTGGCTGTAGGTAAATAGCATAAAGTTTTAAATCAAATCCTAACAGCAGTTTTCAACTGGAACCAGTGAGGGGAAAGTTCACCTGACAGTTCTGAAAACACAGCTGTAATTTAACAAACTGCTTTGTTTATAGTGATGATTTTTACCTTATTTTGAATACATATTAAAGGAAAGTGTGAGACATTTGCTTATCTGATCCATTAACCACTTATCTTACCATTACATAGCATGGATCTTGTTGGATAGCTAACAACCATGTCAGTAACAAAAATAAGGTTGCATATGAGAACCTAAAGGCTAACTTTAAAGTAAGATGAGTAAGTTCCTTATTAGCTAAGGTAATTCCTAAATGTTAGTTGCAAAACCATAAAAATCCTAGTAGAAGACACACACAGTAAAATCTCAGACATCTCACAGAGCAATATTTTAGCCAATATGTCTCCCAGGGCCGTAGTCTGCAAACTGTGGCTTGCGAGCCACATGCAGCTCTTTGGCCCCTTGAGTGTGGCTCTTCCACAAAATACCACGGTCTGGACGAGTCTATTTTGAAGAAGTGGTGTTAGAAGAAGTTTAAGTTTAAAAAATTCGGCTCTCAAAAGAAATTTCAATCGTTGTACTGTTGCTATTTGGCTCTGTTGACTAATGAGTTTGCTGACCACTGTTAGGGCAAGGAAAGCAAAAATAAATGGGATTACATCAAACTAAAAATCTTCTTCACAGCAAAAGAAACGAACAAAATGAAAAGGGAACCTACTCTATGGGAGAACACGTTCCCCCATGATAAGGGATTAATTTTCAAAATATATAAAGAACTTACACAACTTAACACCAGGAAGATAAACAATCCAATTTAAAAAATGGGCAAAGGACTGGAATAGACACTTTTCTAAAGAGGACATACAGATGGCCAGTAGACATATGAAAAAATGCTCATGTCTCTAACCATCAGAGAGTTGCAAATTAAAACCACAATGAAATACCACCTCACACCTGCCAGAATGGTTACCTTCAGTAAATCAACAAACAAGTGCTGACGAGGTGTGGAGTAAAGGGAACCCTAGTGCATTGTTGGTAGGAATGCAGCCAGTGTGGAAAACAGTATGGAGTTTCCCCAAAAAGTTGAAAATGGAACTGCTTTTCAACCTAGTGATCCCACTTCTGGGAATATATTCTGATAATTCCCAACACCATTGGTAGATGAGTGGATAAAAAAAGCTACGGTACATTTACACAATGGAGTACTACAAGGTTATAAAAAGAAAGAATCTCTTCCCTTTTATGACAGCATGGAGATTATTATGCTAAGCAAAATGAGCCAGTCAGAGAAAGGCACTCATCATGTGATCTCACTTGTACAATCCAATGAACAAAATAAACTGACAAACAAAATAGAACCAGAGACATGGATACTTGGTACAGACTGACAGATGTCAGAGGGCAGGTGCATGGGGGTAGATAAGGTGAAAGAAGGTGAAGAGAGTAGCCAAAGAACATGTATGTGTAGCCCATGGTCAGTGTCATAGGGAGGGGAGGGCAGAGTCGGGGGGGAAAAGCAAAGGGAATGTAAATGAGGGACATCTGTAATAAAGTCAACAATAAAAATATAATTTGAAAAAAACTTTAACTTCTAGTTTTATATTTTTCCTTTTGTATACTAAATGTAAAAACATTACCATAGCCAAATAGAAAATATTTTTAAAAAGAAAAAAACTTTATCCAGTTTTACCACTTAAATATTACCATTTTTTTATTTTTGCTCTTATTCATGTGTACATATTTTTAAAAATTGTATTCTCTATAGAGACAATTTTAATAATGGTATAATGGATATCTTTGTGGCTATATTTTTTTTAAAGAAAATTTTCAGATATATTCTTAGAAGTAGAATTGCTTTGTGAAAAAAAACCCAACATTTTTTATGACTCTTTATTTAAATCGTTAATTGCTTTTAGGAAGGAATATACCACCACTTTACTAGCAGTGTGAAGATTTGATTGACTTCACAATTACCTCATTAACTTTGTTACTTAAGTTAACATTTCCTCTCACAAATTTTACAAGTGAAATGTGATAGTATATTATTTCACTTTGTACTCTGTTGATGACTAATGACTTTTATCCATTTAAAAATGTAGAATTTTCAATTAGAAAAAGTAATTCTAAAAGATAGTAAAAGATGTTTTATCCTTAGGGAGTGTGAAAATGAAGGATTAGGTAGTTGATCCCTAAACCAAATATTATGTAATTAATCATAAATGCAACTTAAAATATAAAAAAATTGCTATAATGAGCTGTCTTCAGATTGACTCTTTTGAGAGACATTTGGAAAAATTTGGGATGAAGTTAAGTTGTTCATAAATTATAAAAACAGTTACTAAATTATAAAACCAGAAGACTATATTAAGAGATGTTTTTTATATTCTTGTCAAGAAGCCAGGGACATTTAAATTTTTACTTGAAGACTAAAAATTTTTGCAAAGTTTTAAAAAAATTGCTATATTAAATTTCATCCATAGTGCCATATGTTGGTAATAATTTTCTTTGAATTTAAACTTGTAGAAATGGGCCGCCGTTCATCAGATACTGAAGAAGAAAGCAGAAGCAAAAGAAAAAAGAAACATCGTAGACGGTCATCTTCAAGTAGCTCTTCAGATAGTAGAACATATAGTCGAAGAAAAGGTGGAAGGAAATCAAGGTCAAAGTCAAGATCTTGGTCCAGAGATCTTCAGCCTCGCTCACATTCGTATGATAGAAGGTGATTCCCATAATTTTTACCTATGTAGTAATGAGACTACATTCTTTCAAGTTCTCATATTTTTGTATATTTAATTTTTCTGGGTAAAAATTTTTCTTTTAGTAGTTATTCTATCTACTAAAAGAGAAATATGCAGATTGACCATCATTCCAAAACACAAAATCAAGATAGCTGCCCCCATGTGGTCAAAGATCCTGCCCCCATGTGGACACAAGATGGCTACCACAAGATGGCCAGCAGGGGAGGGCAGTTGGGAGGCAACAGGCCTGCAAGGGAGGGCAGTTGGGGATGATCAACCCTGCAGAGGAGGGCAGTTAGGGATGACCAGGCCAGCAGAGAAGGAAAGTTGGCGACAAACAGGCTGGCAGGGGAGCAGTTAGGCATCAATCAGGCTGGCATGGGAGTGGTTAGGGGGCCATCAGGCTGGTAGGCAGAAGCAGTTAGGGGCAATCAGAAAGGCAGGCAGGCGAACAGTTGGGACCCAGCAGTCCTGGATTGTGAGAGGGATGTCGGGCCTAAATAGGCAGTCGGACATCCCTCAAGGGTCCCAGATTGGAGGGGGTGCAGGCTAGGCTGAGGGACACCACCACCCTCGTACCCCCTACCGAGCATGAATTTCGTGCACCGGGCCTCTAGTATACTATACTATACTATACTATACTATACTATACTATACTATACTATACTAGTTATGAGGTTAAGTCCCAAACCGGAGGTGTTTTGTTATGTTTTTCCAGGTCCATCCCATGGGTTCAGTCTTTCTCCTTTGTCTATTCTTTGTAGACAAGTAGACATAAACTAGCATAATTCTCATGCTATGTTATCTAATAAAATTTGGAAGGATTGTATACTACTTAACACCTCCAAGGTCTTAATTTGTAGCTAATTCAATCACTAAATTATGAAATCAGTCATCTGACTGTTCAAGAGCAATAACATTTTATCTCTTTTTGCTTTATGGAAGGTGTAAGACAGTAAAAAGCGAGACAATTCTTTAGAATCTAGGTGATTTCTCCTTAATGCTCATACAAAGTTTTTTTTATAGCACTGATACTTGATTATATTTTATTTCAGACGGAGACATCGATCAAGCAGTAGCTCTTCTTATGGCTCCAGAAGAAAACGAAGTCGAAGTCGTTCCAGGGATTGGGGGAAGTCCTACAGAGTTCAGAGGTCTAGGTCGAAAAGCAGAACAAGAAGGTATGCCATATCAGATATTTATTGCTCTATAACACATCATCTCCACAGTTAGTGATCTAAAGCAACAATCGTTTATTTTCTCATGATTTTACAATTTTGACCTGAGCTCAGCTGGCAGTTTTTCTGCTAGTGTCATCTGGGTCACCTCTGTGGTTGTAGTTATCTGATAGCTTAACATGGTCCAGTGTGACCTCAGCTTAGGCATTTGGTATTGGCTGTTGGCTATTGGCTAGCGTGCTTTAGTTCTCCTGTGGTTGGTTTCTCATCCTCCAATAGGCTAGGCTGGGCTTTGTCACATGACGGGGAAAGTATTTCAAGAGGGTAAGAGCAGAAGACGCAAGATCTCTTAAGGTCTAGCCTCAGAAATAACCTAATGTGATTTGAAGTAAATGTTTATGTCCCGCCCCCCAGCCACTCTCTCTCACCCAATTCATATCTTGTGTCCCCAATCCCCAATATTACTGAATCAGGGTCTTTATGGAGGTAATTATGATTAAATGAGGTCATAAGGGTAGAGCCCTAAGATTAGGGCTGGTGGCCTTACAAGAAGAGGGAGATCATTCTCTCTCTTTGAGTGCGAACTCAGAGGAAAAGCCACGAGATGACAGCGAAAAGTCAGCCATCTACAAGCCAGGAAGAGCCTTTATCAGAAAGCAGATCAGCTCAGTATCTTGATCTTGGACTTGGAGCCCGCAGAACTATGAGAAATAAATTTATGTTGTTTAAGCTGCTCAATTTGTGGTATTTTGTTGTAGCAGCCCGAGCTGATTAATATAAGTTGTCACTTCATCTATGTTTTCTTGCCTTGCTCAGGGGCCAGTAATACAGAGAATGGCCTATCTGGGAAGAGTTGTACATGTTGGGCAATGGTTGAAAATATGGTTGAATGGGATGGGGTCCATGGTATTGAGGGACTTAATAAAAGTAGGTGTTTAGAACTTCTTGAAAGTTTTTGAACAGAAGAGTGTTAGTATCAAAACCAGAATTTAGTAAGATCAGCTTCTTTTTTCTGTTTAGTTCTTCTACTATTAGATTCTAGGTGTGGGGGTATATTAGCAGCCTGATTTTGTTATCTAGGCATAAAATTTTTATAAATTTCTATGAATCTGAAGTTGGATAATGGGAATAAAGTCCAGATGTTTAGCTTTTCTGACCTTGTAGTGTTTTGATTTAGTTTCATCTTTTTAGTACACACTCTGTATTTGGACTTAGTCTCTTCTTCTTTAGTCCACACGCCATGAATAAGCTTCTCTGTATTGTATGCCTTTGTACTCTATACATATTCTGGGGTTGCTAGCTTTGTTGTTTTGAGCATGCTTTCTTTCAGTTTCTTGCAACCTTTAATTCTCTTTTTCCTTAAATCCTTTTTTGATGTTTATCTTTGCACTCCGAAGTCAAATTTAATCCATTATTTCTCTTACCCATTGCACATGATTCCTGATATGTAATAGTTAAAATATGAATATTATGTCTTTGTAATATTCATATATTATAAACTCTTACAGGAAGAATCTTTTGGTACGTAACACAATGCCTTGCTTAGTAAACGTGTTTTGACTGGGTCATTAACTGGGGAAATGAACTCAGGTAGAGAGCTGTTTTATTAGTAAGGAAAAGTTTTATTGTTTATTGATTTGTAGAAGGAAAGCTTTATTTTAGATGTATTGATTTGTCTAAAAGCAGGCTGATTACCAGAAAACAAGGTCAGTTGAAATCTCCTATCAGTGGAAATAGAAATAGTAATCCATGCTTTTTTATGTCTTTTTTTTAGGTTATAGACTATTTTCACACACCCTGAATCAGTCAACCAGAGTTTGATTAGGGAAACAGAAGGCAATGAATTCCAAGCAATGGGATTTTAATATAGGGAATTAAAGGCCTATGCAACATTTAAAAGGGCTCAGGGAATTAGGGAAGCTGTCACTGATTAATTCAGCCAGAACTATCAAAGCTGGCTGTTTTCTCAGAAGTCACTGGAAATCTTAATAACTTTCTAGGTTTGTAGCAACAGAATGGGTGGTTCTCAAGAAACTACCTGGAAGCTGCTTCTCTGTCCAACTATGTACCTACCACTACCTCCAGAGGGAAATCTGGAAATGTTAATTTCTTTTCCTTTGCAATGCAAGGAAGAACTTAAAAGTAATGGCAGTAATGTGTAGTCAACAGCACACATGTTTAGCAATCTGTGTTTTATAACTATGTCAGGCTCTCTATTATGTTCCATTTGTCTCTGTGTCTGCCAGCATTATATAGTTTTGATTACTGTAGCTTTGTAATATATATCTTGAAATCAGGAATGTGAGGCCTCCAGCTTTGTTCTTTCTCAAGATTGCTTTTGTGTATTTAATAATTCTTGAATTCAAGGGATGAATCCAATTTGGTTATGGTGTATAATTGTTTTAATGTGCTGTTGAACTTAGTTTGCTAGTATTTTGTTGAGGTTTTTATGTCAGTATTCATCATGGATATTGGTCTGTAGTTTTCTTATAATATTTTTGTCTGGCTTTGGTATCAGGGTAATAATGCTGGCTCATAAAATGAGTTTGGATGTGCTCTCTCCTCTTCAATTTTTGGAAGAGTTTGAGAGAAATTTGCCTTAAATAAGAATTTATTTAAATGTTTGGTAGAAATTCTCCAGTGAAGCCATGTAGTTATGGGCTTTTATTTGCTGGGAGGTTTTTGATTTCTGATTCAATCTCCTTATTTGTTATAGCTCTGTTCATATTTTTGTTTCTTCATGATTTAGTCTCGGTAGGTTGTTTATATTTAGGAATTTATCCATTTCTATACGTTGTTTCTTAATCCTATTTATTATTTTGGTTTCAATTTTAATGCTTTCTCTCTAATATCTGATTTTAGTTTTTGAATCTCCTTGTTTCTTCTTAGTTAATCTAATTAAGGGATTACCAGTTTTGCTGATCATTTCATGAACAAATTCTTAGTTTTATTTATTTTTTAAAAATATTTTTTTCTATACCTTATTTTTCTGCACTAATTGTTCTTAATTCCTCCCTTCCTTCTGCTGATTTTTGGTGTAGTTTGTTCTTCCTTTACTAGTTCCTTGAGATGTAAAGCTAGGTTATTGATTTGAGATCGCTCATCTTTTTTAATGTAGGCATTTCCAGCTATTAACTATCCTCTTAAAACTGCTTTTGTTGCAGCCCATAAGTTTTGGTTTGTTATGATTTCATTTTCATTTGTCTCAAGATATTTTCTAATTTCCCTTGTGATTCCTTTGTTGAGTCATTGATTTTTCAACAATAAGTTGTTTAATTTCCACTTATTTATGGATTTCCCAGTTTTTCTGCTGCTATTGATTTCTAGTTTCATTCCATTGTGGTCAGCAAAGATAGTTTGTAAGATTTCAATCTTCTTAAATTAGTTTATGTGTGCCATGAGATGAAAAGATTGAAAATCTCTGGTTTAGACAAATGTATAACGACATGTATCCATCCGTATAGGTTCATATAGAGTGGTTTCAGTGCCCTAAAAATACGCTGTACTCTGCCTGTTTCACCCCATCTCCCTAACGTGTGACAACCACTGATCTTTTTACTGTCTCTATATATAGTTTGTCTTTTCCAGACTGTTATATGGTTGGAATCATACAGTATTTAGCCTTTTCAGATTGGCTTCTTTTACTTAGTAATATGTATTTTGGTTTCTTCCATGGCTTTGATAGCTCATTTTTTTTTTTTTTTTTTTTTTTTTTAGTACTATACAGGTTTCCTCACTATCCAAAAGTAGAATATCCCTATAAAACATTTCTTTTTTTTTTTTTTTTTTAAATCAATCTTTATTGTTCATATTATTACAAAGGTTCCTCATTTCTTCCCCCCTTCACCAGGTTCCCACCCCACCCTCTGCCCCCTCCCCATCCCCCATTGTCCTCATCCATAGGTGCACAGTTTATGTTCAGTCTCTTCCTCCCTCCCTCTCCCCGATAGTAAATCCCTTTTAAGATAGTAAATCTGTTACTTAGCATTTTCTCATATCAATAATACCTCCACATGCCCAATGATACACTTCACACAAAAGACATTTCCAAATAGGTCAACCAGCCTCATCCAGGCCCCACCCAAGGCACTCACAGATCAACACCCCAGCGCTATACTAACTCAACACATCCAGATCTAAGCCTTCATCACTTGATTCAGCAGACCCTCAAGTTCCCGCAAAAGTTTCTAGCCATGTCTGAGAGGCAGCCGTGGGCAGGTACAGGCGAGGAGCGAGCTGTTTCGGGCCTGGCTGCTCCGGGCCTGGCCTCTGTTGCTCTGGTTCGTTCCACAACCAGCTGCTCCGGGTCTGGTCACTGCCGCTCCCGACCTAGTTGCTCTGGACTTGGCTGTTGCTGCTACAGGCCTGGCCGCACCCGACCCGGCTGCTCTGGGACCGGTTGCTCCGGTCCCGGCCGCTCCGGGCCTGGCCGCTCCCAGCCTGACAGCCGCTGCTCCGGGCCTGGCTGCTCCCAGCCTGGCAGCCATTGCTCCTGGCCTGGCCGCACCAGACCCTGCTGCTCCGGGCCTGGCCGCTCCCAGCCTGGCAGCTGCTGCTCCGGGCCTGGCCGCTCCCAGCCTGGCAGCCACTGCTCCGGGCCTGGCCGCACCAGACCCGGCTGCTCCGGGCCTGGCCGCTCCCAGCCCGGCAGCTGCTGCTCCGGGCCTGGCCGCACCAGACCCGGCTGCTTCGGGCCTGGCCGCTCCCAGCCTGGCAGCCGCTGCTCCGGGCCTGGCCGCACCAGACCCGGCTGCTTCGGGCCTGGCCGCTCCCAGCCCGGCAGCTGCTGCTCCGGGCCTGGCCGCACCAGACCCGGCTGCTTCGGGCCTGGCCGCTCCCAGCCCGGCAGTCGCTGCTCCGGGCCTGGCCGCACCAGACCCGGCTGCTCCGGGCCTGGCCGCTCCCAGCCCGGCAGCTGCTGCTCCGGGCCTGGCCGCACCAGACCCGGCTGCTCCGGGCCTGGCCGCTCCCAGCCTGGCAGCCGCTTCTCCGGGCCTGGCCACTCCCAGCCTGGCAGCCACTGCTCCGGGCCTGGCCGCACCAGACCCGGCTGCTCCGGGCCTGGCCGCTCCCAGCCTGGCAGCTGCTGCTCCGGGCCTGGCCGCACCAGACCCCGCTGCTCCGGGCCTGGCCGCTCCCAGCCTGGCAGCCGCTGCTCCAGGCCTGGCCACTCCCAGCCTGGCAGCCACTGCCCCTGGCCTGGCCGCACCAGACCCGGCTGCTCCGGGCCTGGCCGCTCCCAGCCTGGCAGCCGCTGCTCCTGGCCTGGCCGCACCAGACCCTGCTGCTCCGGGCCTGGCCGCTCCCAGCCTGGCAGCCACTGCTCCGGGCCTGGCCGCTCCCAGCCTGGCAGCCGCTGCTCCTGGCCTGGCCGCACCAGACCCGGCTGCTCCGGGCCTGGCCGCTCCCAGCCTGGCAGCCGCTGCTCCTGGCCTGGCCGCACCAGACCCGGCTGCTCCGGGCCTGGCTGCTCCCAGCCTGGCAGCAGCTGCTCCGGGCCTGGCCGCACCAGACCCGGCTGCTCCGGGCCTGGCCGCTCCCAGCCTGGCAGTCGCTGCTCCGGGCCTGGCCGCACAAGACCCGGCTGCTCCGGGCCTGGCCGCTCCCAGCCTGGCAGCTGTTGCTCTGGGCCTGGCCGCTCCCAGCCTGGCAGCCGCTGCTCCAGGCCTGGCCACACCAGACCCAGCTGCTCCGGGCCTGGCCGCTCCCAGCCTGGCCGCCGCTGCTTCAGGCCTGGCCGCACCCGACCCGGCTGCTCCGAGCCTGGCCGCTCCCAGCCTGGATGCTCCGTGCTTGGCTACTACTTTTCTGGGCCTGGCTGCTCCCAACCCGGCTGCTCTGGGCCGGGCTTCTCCGGGCCCAGCCACTCCGTGTCTGGGTGTTCCTGGACTGGCCACCCTGGGCTTGGCCGCCTCTGCCTCAGGCCTGGCTGCCACTGCCCCAGGTCTGGCTGCTCCAGTGCTGGCCGTTGATGCTCTTGTTCTGGCTGCTGCTGCTCTGGGGCCTGGCCACTGCTGCTCCGGGCCCAGCTGCCACTGCCTTGTGCCTGGCCTCTCTAGGCCTGGTCGCCGCTGTTCCAACATTCTGTCCCTTTTTTCTCTTTTTTTTTTTTTTTCTTTTAAAAAAACAAAACAAAACGCATTTATGTTGCAATGTTGGCTGGTGCGTTGAGTTCTGACTTAGTCTTTGATTTTTCAAGATCTTCTTTGTATTCTTTCTTAAGTAATTTTACTATCATTTGCTCTCACTTGATTTCTTCACATTGAGAACTTCTTTGGTTTCTTCCTCCTTGTCCTGGGAGCTCAGCAGGTTGGCCTGTGGCACCCCTTTGTTCTCCGCGGGCTCCCGCGCTGCTCCAGCCTGTTGCCGGGGTCGGCGCCGCCCAGGAAGCAGCCCCCGTCCTTGGCTCCGTTGCCAGCGCTCAGCAGTCGAAGGCTCAGGGGCACCCCCCCCACTGGGGGCCCCGTCGCCCGGCTCCTTGCTGGCGCCCAGCTGGCCGGTGTCCGGCAGGGGCTCCTGCTCCTCGTCGCGTTCCTCCAGTCTGGGGCTTTCTTTCTCCCTCCCACTAGGGGAGTCCAGGATCAGAGTCAACAGACTGTCCTCTGCGCACAGTGTGCGCGACTCCGGGGGCTCGGCCTTTTGCCGCGCTCCCAGGACTCCACCTCACAGCTCCGTCTCCCCCTGCCCGAGCCTGGGTCCCCAGGGACTGGCCCAGACCTGGAGTTCGGGGCGGTCTGGACTGAGGCTCAGAGCTGCCGCCGGAGGCTTTGTTTCTTCCGGCTAGGGTAATCCAGCATCAGAGTCAACATTCAGTCCTCTGCGCGCCATGTGCGCGCGACTCCGGGGGCCCCGCATTTCGCCCTCCCCCGGGATTGTCTCCCCCTGCCGGAGCCTGGGTCCCCAGGGTCTGGCACATAACTTGGGGCTCAGCGCTGCCGGTTCGGGGGTTCAGCCCAGGCTGGGGGTTCTATTTCCTTCCTGCTAGGGAACGCCAGGCAGCACCCAGCCCTCTCCTCCTCTCCGGCTGCGACCTCTCCGCGCGCGCGCGCGTGTGTGCGAGCGCGCAGCATGTCTCCGTACCTTAGGCTTTTTTTCAGCTCCTCTGATTTTCCTTCTGGTTGTCTCCCTCCTTCCTATTGTAGAGTTTTCAGTCAGTCGACTACCTGTAGCTCTGGGCAATGTCCACTCTACATTTTAGTTGTATTCCCTTGAAATTGTTGTGAGCTGCTGCGGCTAGGTGTATACCCGAGCAGCCATCTTGGGTCCTCCCCCAAGGGTCCCTATAAAACATTTCTTAATAGTGCAAAGGGTGATGTGTATCCCCAGGTTTCTGAAAGTTCGAGTTATGCCACTTTGCTTTTATAAAGATATATATTGGTACTTGTTTTTGCAAACCAAAATAAATCTGATGAAATTTCTTCTTCTTTTTTTTAATCCTCACCTGAGGATATATTTTTTCATTGATTCTAAGAGAGAGGAAGATAGAGGGAAGAAGGAAGGGAGGGAGAAAGAGAGAGAAAGAAAAATATTGATTGATTACCTCCCACATGCCACCTGACTGGGAATCAAACCGGAAACCTGAGTATGTGTCCTGACCAGGAATCGAACCCGAGATCCATGGGACAATGCTCCAACCAATTGAGCCTCACCAGCCAAGGCTAAAATTTCGACTTTTAGATAAAAGCCATTGTGTATTAATGTAGATCTTTGGTAAAAGTGAAATGGCATAACTTAAACTTTTAGAAAGTGGGGATTTATCCATTCGCCTGCTGAAGGACATCTTGGTTGCTTTCAGGTTTTGGCAATTTTGAATAAAGTTGCTATAAATATCTATGTTTTTATGTGAACATAAGTTTTTAACTTCTTTGGGTAAATATCAAAGAGTATGGTTGGTGAGTCTTATGGTAAGAGTATACTTAGTTTTGTGAAAAACTGCCAGACTGTTTTCCAAAGTGGCCATACCATTATGCTTTCCCACCAGCAATGAATGACAGGTTCTCACTAGCATTTGGTGTTGCCAGATTTTGGCCATTTTAATAGGTTTTTAGGTATCTTTTTATTTTAATTTGCATTTCTCTAATGACTTACGATGTGGAACATCTTTTCATTTACTTATGTGCCATTTGTGTATCTTTTTTGGTGAACTGTTTCATAAGTTCTTTGCCCTGTATTTTAATAGAGTTGCTTATTTTCTTATTGTTGAATTTTAGAAGTTCTTTGTATATTTTAAAAATGTGTCTTTTGCAAAGTTTCCCCCAGTTAATGGATTGTTTTCTTTTTGTGGACATTGTCTTTTGCAGAGTAGACTGTTGTTGTTTTTTTTTTTTTTTTTTAAATCAGACTGATATTTTGAAAGGAAAGTATGTGGCATTTTATAAACAACTTCAAAATCCTTAGTGTCATTCAAGTATATTTTCATTGTTTTTAAAACTTTTTTCCCCCTGGTGATTAGGACTGTAAAAATCTCTCTTTGCAACTTTCAAATAATGCAATATGGATTATTATCTACTAGAGGCCCCATGCACGAAATTCAGGCACTCAGGGAGGGAGGTTCCTTCAGCTCAGCCTGTGCCCTCTCTCAGTCCCAGAGACCTCAGGGGATGTCCGACTGACGGCAGACATTCTTAGTGCTGCCATGGAGGTGGAAGAGGCTCCCGCCACTGCTGCTGTGCTCGCCAGCCTTGAGCCTGGCTCAGGGCCTCTGGCTGAGCAGCCTCCACCTGTGGGAGCGCACTGACCACCAAGGGGCAGCTCTGCATTGAGCATCTGCCCCCTGGTGGTCAGTGTGCATCATAGTGATCAGTCGTTCCACTATTCAATTTTCTTCATCTTTTTAAAAAAATATATTTTATTGATTTCTTAAAGAGAGGAAGGGAGAGGAATAGAGAGTTAGAAACATTAATCAGCTGCCTCCTGCACACCTCCTACTGGGGATGTGCCTGCAACCAAGGTACGTGCCCTTGACCAGAATTAAACTTGGGACCTTTCAGTCTGCAGGCTGACACTCTACCCACTGAGCCAAACTGGTTTCAGCTCAGTCAGTTTTCATATTAGCCTTTTATTATATAGGATAGTCACCATGCTGTACAATTCATTCCCACAACTTAATTATTTTATAACTAGATGTTTGTACTTTTAACCTTCTTCACCTATTTTTTAAAGAAGTTTTAAATTTTAATGTACTGTAGCTTATTTATTATTTCTTTCATGGATTATTCATTTGATGTTATGTCTAAAACATAACTGCCCTATCCAAGGTCATCTAGGTTTTTTCTTTTATTTTATAGGAGTTTTATAGTTTTGTGTTTTACACTTAGGTCTATAATTCATGTTGAGTTAATTTTTGTCAAGGGTCTAAGGCAGCGTTTTTCAATCGCTGTTCCCCGGCACACTAGTGTGCCGCGAGATGTTGCCTGGTGTGCCGTAGGTGCAGACAAGACAAGAATTTTATAATTTTTCACTATTTTGTTTACTTAATATTTCATAATAAAGTAATTATAAAATACTTTCTTTGTGTTTATTTGATTCCTATTCAAGAGAATTACTTTATATATAGTCAATATAGGCACAGAGTTAAATTTTTTAACATTTTCTAATGGTGGTGTGCCTCGTGATTTTTTTCATGAAACAAGTGTGCCTTTGCCCAAAAAAGGTTGAAAAACACTGGTCTAAGGTCAGTGTACAGGTTCATTTTTTTCTTGCATGTGGATATTCAGTTTTTCTAGTACCATTTGTTGAAAAAATTATCTTAGTTCCATTGTATTAATTTTGCCCCCAAATCAGGTAACTCTATTTATGTGGGTCTATTTCTGGGCTCTCTATTCTGTTCCATTGTATTAGTTCTTTTTCTAATACCATACTGTCTTTATTACTTACTGTAGCTTTATAGTAAGCCTCCAAGTTGAATAATATCAGTCTCCCAACTTTATTTTTCTTCTTTAATATTGTGTTGACTATTATCTTTTGCCTTTCCATATAAACTTTAGAATCAATTTGTTGATATTTATCAAATAACTGGCTAGGATTTTGATTGGGGTTATATTGACTCTATAGATCAGTTTGAGAAGAATTGTCATCTGGCCAATATGGAGTCTTCATATCCATGAACATGGAACATATCTCTGCTACTTAATTCTGCTTTGATTTCATTGATCAGAGTTTAATAATTTTCTTCACATAGATATTGTATACTAGTATATTTTGTTAGATTTATACCTAAGTACTTAATTTTTGGGGTGCTAATATAAATTATATTCTTTTAAATTCACCTGCCCATTTCTGCTATATAGGAAACTTTTAATTTTGTGATATTTTCATATTTAACAAAAACTTACAAGGGTAATATAAAGAATTCCTATATACACTTCACATATCTTAATTGTTGACATTTTGTTAATAGTTATATCTTTATATAATGTGTATGCATTGATATAGTTTTATAACTTTTAAGTGTTTGTCTTTTAAATTCTATAGCAGAATTAGAAGTGCTATATCACTATTACAATATTAAATTTTTTTTATTTGCTTATATGTTTACCTTTACCAGTGAGCTTTATCCTATGTAATAAAAGGCTAATACACAAATCAACTGGATGGCAGAACAACTGGTCGCTATGACATACTGACCACCAGGGGGCAGATGCTCAACATAGGAGTTGCCACCTGGTAGTCAGTAAGCTCTCACAGTGGGAGTGCAGCTCAGCCAGAAGCCGCGCTCATGGCTGGCAAACAGCGGTGGTGGCGGGAGCCTCTCTGCCTCCCCGGCAGCACTAAGTATGTCTGACTGACAGCTTAGGCCCGCTCCCCATGATGAGTAGTCCTAAGACATCAGTTGGACATCCCCCGAGGGCTCCTGGACCGCAAGAGGGCAGAGGCCAGCTGAGGAACCCCTCCCCCACATGTGCATGAATTTTATGCATCAGGCCTCTAGAAGTTTCATATGCTTTCATGTTTCTGTTCAGTGTCCTTTCATTTAAGTTACAGGCCTGCCCCTCCATTAGTTGGATTTTCTTTATTTCTCCCAATAATATTTTTATTTAAAAATATATATATTTATTGATTTCAGAGAGGAAGGAAGTGGGAAAGAGAGAGATAGAAACCTCAATGATGTGAGAGAATCATTGATCAGCTGCCTCCTGTCTGCCTTGCCTGGGAATCAAACTGTGACCTCCTGGTTCAGCCGAGCCCCACCAATGTTTTGTAGGTTTCAATCTTCCACATCTTTTGTTAAATGTATTTTAATGCTTTTTATGTTATTGAAAAGGTAATTATTTCTAAACATTTTATTTTCCAATAATTTGCTCTCAATATATATAAATAAAATGGACTGTATATTTTGCACAATGTATAATTTATATTTTTCTATATTTATTTCAAATCCTGTAACTTTGCTGCTCTTATTAATACTAGTATTTTGAGTATATTTTATAATATTTCTGCAAGAGCAATCATATTACCTGAAAATTGAGAGTTTTACTTTTCTTTTTTAAACTATGTCATTTATTCAATTTTCTTGGCTTTTTGCATTGTATAGGACTTTCAGTTCAGTGTTGAAGAAAAGAGATGAGATTGGGCATCCTTCCCATTTTTCCTACCTTACGAAGAAAGTCTTTCAATTTCAGATTTGATGTTAGTTATAGGTTTTTTTGTGTCTCCCCTTTATAAAACTGAAGAAGAACCTTATGTATTTCTTGTTTGCTGGTAGTTTTTTTGGGGGGGAAAAAGTGTGTTGATTTATGTCAAAATCATTTTTGCCACTTTTTATCTATTGAGATGATTATGGCTTATTTCTCGTACTTTCTTTTGTTGTTCTCATCTCTTATTTTTTCTGCCTTTGCTAGTCACTTCTACAGATTGAACATTTCATAATCAGGTTTATTATCTTTTTTTGCCTCACATGGAGCTAAGATAATGTTATGTTCTATACCTTATCTAAATGACCCATTGGATGTAGCTGACATTGAGGATTTTTACAGATTTAGTATTGAGCTAGGCATTCCTAGACAACTATTTTACTGGTATTATTGACTCTCTGGGCTCTTTGGCATGAATCTTTTTTCTTAATAGATATATATTTTGATTTTAATTCAAGAGTGAAATTGAAGACTTTTTGTATGATGTGTAGTTACCATTGACTTAGGTGATGTTTTATTTATTTTTTATTTTTTATTTTTTATTTTTTTTATTAAAATATATATTTTATTGATTTTTCACAGAGAGGAAGAGAGAGGGATAGAGAGTTAGAAACATCGATGAGAGAGAATCATCAATCAGCTGCCTCTTGCACACCCCCTACTGGGGATGTGCCCACGACCAAGGTACATGCCCTTGACCGGAATCGAACCCGGGACCTTTCAATCCGCAGGCCGACGCTCTATCCACTGAGCCAAACTGGTCCCAGCGACTTAGGTGATGTTTTAAAATTGTGCATCCTTTTACTACTTATGTATGAACATAACATTATCAGTAGGAACTTATAGTAATACTTTCTAATTTCAATTATTGATGTTAGATTTTTTTTGAAATAATTATAAGTATGATTACAAAATAGCAAGTATTTATCTCATTTATATAGCAATTATCACACATAGACTATTTTGCTATATTTTTCTAAACACAAGGAATGGAATTTGAAATCAGCCATTTCTTTCTTTTTTTTTTTTTTTAATATATTTTATTGATTTTTTACAGAGAGGAAGGGAGAGGGAGATTAGAAACGTCGATGAAAGAGAAACATCGACCACCTGCCTCTTGCACACCCCCCACCGGGGATGTGCCTGCAACCAATGTACATGCCCCTGACCGGAATCGAACCTGGGGCCTTTCAGTCTGCAGACCAATGCTCTACCACTGAGGCAAACCGGTTTCGGCTGAAATCAGCCATTTCTTAAATGAATAGTTTACGTTTCTTTCCTTCTTTTTTTTTTTTTTTTTTTTTTATTATATACTTTATTGATTTCATACAGAGAGGAAGGGAGAGAGATAGAGAGTTAGAAACATCAATGAGAGAGTCATCCATCAGCTGCCTCTTGCACACCCCCTACTGGAGATATGCCCGCAACCAAGGTACATGCCCTTGACTGGAATTGAACCCGGGACCCTTCAGCCCCCAAGCCGACGCTCTATTCATTTAGCCAAACCGGTTTCGGCAATAGTTTAAGTTTCATTACTTGTTTTTCTTTATGCTATAAATATGTTGATGTACATAGATATTGACAGACTTAGTTTATATAAATTTGAAGGAATTAATGAATTCTAATTTTTTTCTCATTACATAAAGGGTAATGTTTTAATTGCCCTATCTCTGTGATTTCTTTTCCCTTCAGTGCTATATAGGTTTCTACTCAAGTAGCATTTAGACTATGATAAGACAAATATACCACATGTAAGTGTGTGCATGCACTCACACACACTCTAACACTCATATGCATAGACAGAGGAGATGAACATTGAATAAGACAGTTTAAAGTTACCAATTATATCCTGTGTTAGGGAAGAGAATAATTATTGATAATAGAGGAAAGTAGGGAAATTTTTTATTAAGATTGTGTTACTACAAGAAGAACAAGTAGGAACTACTTATTAATTGGAAAGACAGAGGAACATAATTTCTGAAAACCAATTTTTTTAGCAAGGTAGTGTATTGAAAATACTTTTGTATACTATAAAGGCCAATAAAATGTTAAGGTTTTAAAAAACATTGTTATTATTAGTTCTTTATACTACATACTACAATATACTTGTGAGTTTGCTTCTATTTTATCCTATTTTACTAGTTTAACAGACAAAAGAATGATGATTTTCTACATGCCCTGACTCTATTTAAAGAACAAAGGACAGCATTTAAAAAAAAAATATTTGTTTTATTGCTTTTTCACAGAGAGGAAGGAAGAGGGATAGAGAGTTAGAAACAACGATGAGAGAGAAACATTGATCAGCTGCCTCCTGCACACCCCTTACTGAGGATGTGCCCACAACCAAGGTACATGACCTTGACCGGAATTGAACCTGGTATCCTTGAGTCCGTAGGCCAATGCTCTACCCACTGTTCAGGCCAAAGGACAGCATTTCTGATGTTTAGTTTTTCTGGTATCCTTTTCTAACTAGTAAAGAGAAAGATTGTACTTTATTTTAATAATGTAGGATTTCTTCAAGTTGATGTTGCTTTTTTTTAATTTAAAAGTTAGATAAACTTCTTTAAAACTGTAAGGTTATTACTCCATATAAAAGTAATCAAAAAATGATCCTTGTTCACATAATAAAATTTAAGAAGTAATAATCAGAATCACAATTCTTTATTGGGTGATCTATACTTTTTCTGATTTTGTAATGTTCACCTTCTCATGCACTATCTGCATTGTATAGCTCTACTGAGATTTATAGATATATTTTAGTCAATCAATGAAATCAGTGCTACTTTAGAATTCATTTATTAATAATCTTTTGATTTGTCTATGAGCCAAAATAAATCATTGGTTGCTCCATTGGAAAACTATTGAATATTTAAGCCCAATATGCTGAGGTTAGCCTACATCTTCACTTAAATATAGATTTTATACTTAGAGATTCTGTAGTTTTAAAGTGATCAGAGGTTTGACTTCTGGAATATATGGATATCTAGAAAATAAAAGAAGAGGTAAGATGAGAATCTGTTTATAGAAAACATGTGAGTTTTACATTTATTCTTATTTCCAGTTTGAAATTTGGCGAACATATTAAATATCCCTTTCATATACAAATATATTAAAAAACGAATTCATTGTTCAAAGTTTAAACTGCCCATGAAACAGTTATTGAACTTTAATTGGGAGGTACTTTAAGAAAAAACATTTTAACATCTAATCATAAAAAGTATAGAAATGACCCAAATAGTTGAGTTTGTATTTTATTCTTTTATTAACCCATTGATCTTTATTTTGTCTTATACCTGAAAATAAGAACAAAATGTGTGCTTATAGAGCAATTATTTTACTGAGGACATATCTTAAAAGTCAAGAAGTAAAGCTGCTTGGTAATGCTATAAATTTAAAACTGTCCTACAGCAAGACAGTATGATGCAAATATGACTTAATAAGATCACAAACTGAATTTCAGTGAAACAACCAAGATTTACATTAAATTAGGAATTTTAAAACTGATTTAGTTTGTTTTACTGAGCATTTGCTTAATAACATTTTGCCTTCTTGCAATCTTTTTAAAGACAATAATTCGTCTGTGAAATGCAGGCACATCCTCAGTAGAAAAATTGAAAGCAACAGCTCACTTTCTGAAACCACACGTATAGCGATATAAAGAAATATTTCAGCTCTACACAATTTAATAAATCATCCCATTTCCTAATTTGATCATATTAGATGCTGATGTGGAAGAAGCATTTCAAATACCATCTCCTCATTAATATACATCAGTCTGGGGAATAGAATGGAATACTTATGCAGAGATGTCACAGTTACTGTTTCTTAGTTTACTAAGTGGAACAGGTTGATGTGATACTCGGTGCTATTTGTCAATGTCTTGTTAAAATGGTTTGGGTCGAGTTATGGAGTCCAGAAAGACGGCGGCTGATAAATCAAAAGTGGATTGAGTGGACAGGAGGCAGTGATTGATACTGTGACAGGATATGAAGAAAGGAACCTTGATACAAGCATGCATGATATTGAATATGAGAAGGAAAATGGCCCTGGAGTATGGATATTATTCAAGGAAATGAGAATAATAATAGCAGCCTGAAAATATTGCTGGCTGAAGAGTAGGATAGTCCTTATTAGAGCATAATACTTAGAATGGTAAGGGTGGAATTATGTAAAAATTTGTGAGAAAAATATTTTAACCTGTGTCTGAAAATTCTTTAATGATTACTTACTGTTTAAGGTAGTTTTAGCCTCTTTTTTTCCAGACTAATTCCTAAAGCATTTGTTATAAGCATCCTAATTGCCAAAAAAATAAAATATTTTTTTTCTTTTAGACTATTTAAAGAACATTTACCTTCACATCTTGATTTTATAGAATTATATATTCAGAGACTGAACTTGTATAAATGGTATTTTCTATGCATTGATGTTGACTTATAAAATTACATTGTTAACTTTAAGTGAAAAATCTGCATTGCATAGTTTTCAGCACATTTTACGTTAGTCATTTTGAATGGCAAATGAAAGATCCCTGACAGATGAGCCATTTCACAAAGATCAAGGCTCAATGCTGAATTTTTATTTTATTTTATTTTATTTTATTTTATTTTATTTTATTTTATTTTTTTTACTGAATTATCAGTGAAATATTAGTTGATATCAGGGAGTTTATGGAGGGAATCTTTTGATTAGTCCTACTTTTGCCCTTGACAGTGTATAAGTAGGAAGAACTTACTTTTTTGGGGGGGAGGGGACTCAAATATTTGGTTTATTTACTTATTTTTAAATTAAATTTATTGGGGTGATATTGGTTGACATGATCATATAGGTGTGGGTTTCTGTGTTACCTGATCTTTATATTGCACCATGTGCCCACCATCCAAAGTCAAATCTTCTCCTGTCATCTTATCTTAGGTCCCCCTTCTCCCCTCACCTCTTTCCCTCTGGCAGCTACCACACTGCTGTTTGTGTTCATGAGTTTCAGTATTATATCCCACATATGAGTGAAATACTGTGGTTCTTAGCTTTTTCCTATTGACTTATTTCACTTAGCATAATATTCTCAAGGCCCATCCATGTTGATGCAAATGGTAGTACTTTATTCTTTCTTATGGCTGAGTAGTATTCCATTGTGTATATGTACCACATCTTTATTCAGTCCTCTATTGTAGGACACTGGTTGTTTCCGTGTCTTGGGCACTGTGAATAATGCTGCAGAGAACATAGGTGTGCATATATCTTTTCAAATACATGATTTTGAGTTTTTCAGGTATATGCCCAGGAGAGGGATTACTGGGTCATATGGTAGCTGTATGCCTAATTTTTTGAGGAATTGCCAGAGTGTTTTCCATACAGTCTACATTCCCGTCAGTATTGGGTAGTGAATGAGATACAGGAGGAACTTGTTTTTGCTTCCTCTCTGGAAGAGTTCTGGCAGAATAAGAGGTTCCTTGGAAAGGTATTCAATTAACTCTTGATTGTACAGTATATGAGACACAGAGATGTGTAGTTATCGAATAATTATAATTCTAATATTTAATTCTTACGTACAAAGTCTCTTTTCCCCCCTCTTAAGAACTTATACTTTATGGCCTAGTTTTTGTTAAATATGTAGTAGACACTAGAGGCCTGGTGCATGAATTTTGTGCATGGGGGAGGGTGGGGAGGGTGGAGAAGGCCTCAGTGAAGCCTGCACCCTTTCACAGTCTGGGAGCCCTCAGGGGATGTCTGACTACATTTTTAAAAAATCACCCTGTACTTAATTTTCTTACTAACTCCTCCTTTTAAACTCCCCTCACTCTCACATTCTGTTTCTTCTTTTTATTTAACTATTTCCTGGCCTTACCTCATTTTAGCATCCTTCTCTTTCCTGCTTTCTTTCCCTCCTTTCCTTTGAACCTTTCACAGCCCCTCTCCCTTCCTCCCCTCTCCCTTCTCTCCTTTCATTCCTTCCCCCTACCCACCCCTGTCTGTCTCCTTCTTAAACCCTCCCCCCCCCCATTCGCCTTTCCCTTGTGAGCCTGAACCCTGCCTCTCTCCCTCCTTCCCTATTATGACCTTCGCCCCCGCCCCGCACCCCCACTCCCCATGTTCACTGGTTTCTCTTTTAAATCTTCTCCTTTCCTCTCTGGGACCTGCTTCCAGCCCTGCCCGAGTGCACTTTGATAGTAAAGCTTCTGTTGGGGGGCGGGGGAAGCGTTAACCCCCAACCCAAGGCCCAGCCCAGGCCAGGCCTTCCCTGGCCTCCCTGCCACCGTCCTCCTCCCATTCCCTGTCTGGGACGCCCCAACTTCTAGTCAACAAAGTATACTTAATGCGCCACCAGCCTAAGCCCTTAGTGTCCAACTCCGCCCCAGCTAAGCTGTGCCTCCCCTCCCAGTGCAGGGCGCCAGTTCCAGCGAGGGTGGCCAAGGCCTGCGCAGCTCAGGTGCCTCTGTCCACTCCACCGTCCCAACAGCCCGCGCCAGGGGCCACCGCCCTCCTCCTGTGTCTGAGCAGGGCTCCCTTCTCTACAGTGCCTATGCCTTGCCCCTTGCCAGGCACAGTTGCTCCACTCCCCTCCTCTCCCCCACGGTTGCCACCCCTTCCCTTGTGCAGCTCTGCATTTCCTTCCCTTTTCCATTCCTGCGTCTTTTTCTTGTTCCTTTTCTGTATTTCTTTTTCTCCTCTTGACCTGTCCGCATGCAGGCTTGCTTCCCTCTCCCTCTCCTTTCTTATCCCTTCCTATCTCATCCTATCCTACCTACCCTGGGCCTCACAGCTGCCTGAGCAGGGCGCGGGGACACAGTTTGCTGAATGGTCCTTAGTGATGGCATCCCAGACAATTTGCATATTCCTCTATTAGTATAGATTTGAAATGAGATATTGCTAACTGTTCAGGTAATTGAAACCTGTAGTGATGAATTCATTGATAATTTTTTTTTCTAGTCCTTTATAAAAATTCTGGTAAATCTGTGTGGTATTCTGAGATTTCTCAAAACTCATTTTTATTTTTGGGGTTTAATCACCTCAATATCTGACAAACCAACATCACTGTGTCGGTTAAATAACATAGTATTAGAACTTAGTATAAATTATTAACTATGCTTTTAATGCCACAAATTGTTTTATGAAGGCCAGAATCTGATTGTAAATTTTTGAAGAGGAAAAATAGTTACTTCCAATAGTTTTCTGGAGTTTCACCTCTATTTCATATTTTATATGGTAGCCAATATGCAAATATGCTCTTCCCTTATTTCAGCGGTTTAGAATAAAATCCAGTGACACTCGAAGTCCCCCTGTGATTTGGTTCTCCCTGCCTTTTTAATCACATCTTTCTAATCTCAGTCATACTTATAGTTTCTCTGCAGTTCTTGTTTCTCTCTCAGGGCCCTTAAACATATGGTTCTTCTGCTTGAAATGTTCTTTTCTCTCTCATCATCTCTTATTCATCTTAGAGTTCTTAAAGACATCTCCTTGGAAGGCCTTCTCTGTTCACCCAGACATGGATGCATTCTCCCATCATACACACAGTCTACACAGCTCACAAACCTGGATTTTAGCAAGCTTGCTAAAGTTGACCCTAGTTACTGTTATAGAAACATGGGTATGCATTCAGTCTTATTAATTTTCAACTTATGGATCGAGCTTTAAGCTCAATAATAATTACTTCAAGCTTGAGTTTCATTTCTATTACTGAGAAACTAATTTGAAATTATAGGAAGTGACATTAATAACAAATTAGAAATAGCACAGAAAAAGTTCTGGATCAGCCTTTCTGAATGTCAGTGTCCTCATTAATAAAATGAGGATTGAACTCATTCTATCTCTAATTCTGTTTCTAGATCATATTTATTTTCATAATGTTCAGTCATTTAAACAAAAACTTTGTTTTATCATTTTTTACTTTTCACTTTTTAAAAAAATTAATAGATGTACCTGCTATTTTGCCAGGTAACTATGTTTCAAAAGAATAATTAAACCTATTTCAAGGAATTGAATATTTACTTGCATGGATATTATTGCCTATTTGGTCAGCTTTTACTTGCTTCCCTCCAGAGCTTTAGTTTGCTCTGGTTTTCTACAGAGCTTTTATTCTTTGTGCATTTGTGTTGAAATTATCTTCTAGTGAAAATTTTTGTTTATTTGATTTATAACTTTAAGAGGTGGCTGTGAGGCTGTAGGGAGGTATAGATGTTGAATGTGTAGGGATAGAAGGTTATTTTAGACCATTTCTGTTAGATTAGGAAGCTGAGATTAGAGAAGTTAATTCCAAGCTAACCAAGTAGTGGCAGCAGAAATGGTTTTCTAATTGTGTGGTGTTTTAAGACTAATGTGGTGTTTATGCTAATGATATGTTAAGGCCACTAAACCACTTGCTATGACATGCACTGACCACCAGGGGACAGATGCTCTGACCAGGAGGTTAGCTTACTGCTGGGGTCTGGCCAATCAAGACTGAGCGAAACAGGCCGGACATGCCCTGGAGCCTTCCCAAAGTCTCTCTCTGTCTGGCCAACCTCCTGTGTCCCTCTCTGGCCTTGATCATACACCCATGGGGTCCCTTGGCCTGGCCTGTGCCCTCTCCCAAACTGGGACCCTTAAGGGGATGTCAGAGAGCCAGTTTCAGTCTGATCATGCAGGCCAGGCAGAGGGACCCCACTGGTGCACGAATTTGTGCACTGGGCCTCTAGTATATATATAACCCTTTGCACTCCGCTGTCCCCTCTCAGGGGACATCGGAATTCTAACATATCACTCGGATGTCCCCTCTCAGGGGACATTGCAGTTTATTAGTGATTACGGGGAATTGAGTTAATTCAACGCACGTTTCGCAAAGTAGCATCGAGTAGCTGGTAGCCAATGTCCAGAATGGTTTGGAGTGCAAAGGGATAATTTATCCAAAATGAAATGAAGAAGTCCAGACATTAGGACTAACCATTGATAAAATATACCTTAATTCAGGCCACTATTTTTATTAATATGTCCTTGACTGGAACTAGCAGCAGTTTTATTTTACATGCACATTCAAAATAGATGGGCTTTTAATCATCAATACTAAGGAATTAATGAGCTCATTTTAAAAATATGGTATTAACCCCTCACTCTACCTTCTACTTCTCTGTTAAGTAGTTTTTCTAATTAAGATTTTCTAGGTTTATAACATAAAATCCAAACTTGGCAAAGGTGAACTATTAAGTATTAGTCATGAAATTTCCCAATTTTTGAATAAAAAATTCATTGATTTACATTGAATAAAAGATTTTGTTTAGTGCTTTAGTTTTGGATTAATTAAATAAATGGATGCTATTTTAAAAGATAATGTCCTTCCAGTTTACAGATATTTTATTTTATTTTTTTAAATATATTTTATTGATTTTTTACAGAGAGGAAGGGAGAGGGAGAGAGAGTTAGAAACGTCGATGAGAGAGAAACATCGACCAGCTGCCTCCTGCACACCCCCTACCGGGGATGTGCCTGCAACCAAGGTACATGCCCTTGATCGGAATCGAATCTGGGAGCTTTCAGTCCAGAGACCAATGCTCTACCACTGAGCCAAACCGGTTTCAGCAAGTTTACAGATATTTTAAATCAGTTTTAATATTTTTACATCAAAATTTTTTCTTTAGGTTCTAAAGAAGCACAGTAAAAATTAATTAGTTAATCTTCACCTTCAAAAATTAGTAAAGACTACCTTAATTTTTAGGTGGCATAAATAAGAACTGTGTTCTCTAATGACCAAGTAGATTACTTTTTCATAGAAGTTTCTTCTCAGCTATTTAATTGCATCACCAATCTAGTTCTGTTTTTGACTCAACATTGAAGCACTTTGCTGCCCAGCTATACTCAGGACCCAGATTTTCAGTTAGAATGGCAGTTGTGTTATGGGGAACCCTGTCTGGGCAGTCCTGAAGTAACTGAATGGACCTGCTAATCTCTTAGCTAAGTTATGGCTACTTCTCTGGTATTTAGCCAAGTTTTATGTTGTGTAGAGTGGGGTCATGACTCTAAACAGCTGAATGATGATCTGTCCATTTTGATTTTCCATTGCTTCTCTTTACTGGTATATATAAGCAGCAATTGACTATACTTCTTTATGCAACATTTACTACATTATCAAATTAAAGACATTTAATACGTGGTTTTGGTTGAAGTAATTTCATTGTAGCAGTAGCTGAATTTCTTATTGTCTATTTCTTGGCCTTATTTACAGTGGAGCAAAAGATGAAAATCAGGAGAACATTATACAGGGAATGCTTTGTTTCCTGGACAGAACCCACACCAGAATTTACTCTGATAGGTTGCCATAGGCACCGCTGTTGATTATGATTAACTGCCAGTGTATCTCATTGAGTTGCTCTATGAATGTTGGCAGATACTTAAACTTGTTCCTGCCCTAGATGAGCTTATCATCATAACATTTCCTTTTTTATTTCTATTTCTGCTTATTCTTTTACATCATCATGGTATAAGCCAAGGTAGAAAGTAATATATATACTAGAGGCCTGGTGCATGAAAATTCTTGCACTGGGGGAGAGGATCCCTCAGTCCAGCCTGCCCCCTCTCACAGTCCAGGAGCCCTCAGGGGCGGGAGGTGACCCGGCAATCAGGAGGTGATATCTCCATCACACCTCTGCTGCTGCCACTGCTGGCAGCGCAAGCCTTGGCTGGCCCTGGTTGCCTGAATCTTGGGCAGCCCTGGGTGGCTGGGCAGCCGCCATCTGAGACTTACCTGCACCTTGGGCATTGGCTGGGCAGCCGATATCTGAGGCTTGCCTGCACCTCGGCTGGCCCTGAGTGGCTCAGGGGCTGAGGGCAAGTCTGGTGTATGGTGTACCTGCCACCCCCCCTCCCCCCCACACCCTCCCGCCCCTGCTGGAGCTGGAAAGACTGGGGGACACCAGTGGAGCTGAGGGAATTGGGTGTCGCTATCTTGTGGCTATGGGTGCTGCCATCTTTGTGACAGTGTGAGAGTCAATTTGCATATTCCCGCTTTATTAGATAGGATACTAGAGACCCAGTGCACAAAATTTATTCACAGGGGTATGTCCTTCAGCACAGCCTGCACCCTTGCCAATCTGGGACTCCTCAGGGGATGTCCGACTGCTGGGATCCGGCCTACACCGGCAGTCAGACATCCCTCTCACAATCTGGGACTGCTGGCTTCTAACCACTACCCTGCTGGCCTGATTGACACCTAATTGCTCCCCTCCCAGCCTGATCGCCCCCAACTGCCCTCCCCTGCTTGTCCAATTGCCCATAGCTGCCCTCCCCTGCCAACCCGGTCGCCCCCAAGTGCCTTCCCCTGCAGGGCTGAGGGGACTGGGGGACTAAGGCTGGATGAGGTGGGCTCAGGGGACTGGGCTCTGCCATCTTGTGGCTGTGGGTGCCTCCATCTTTTGAGGGTGTGGCAGTCAATTAGCATATTCCCTCTCTTTATTAGATAGGAATTTTTATATCATGATTTGTGTAGTGGATAGGGGTAATAATTGAAAAAAAATTATTATCATTATTATCTCCCCCTTTTTATTCCTATGCAGTTGTAGAATTGTAGAATTTTGCCACCCAAATTGGTAATGATTACTTAAAATACCAAAGTAACTTAAAGGTAGGTAAACTGTTGTATATTCCATTGATTATAAGTAAAAGAGTCATTAAGTATGCACTTTTATTTTGTTTCTTCTGTATTTTACTCATTTTTTGGTGAGGATCTAGAGCACATGTGTCAAACACAAGGCCCGCGGGCCAAATCCAGCCCGCCAGGCCTTGCAATGTGGCCCGCACTGCACTGTCATCACTGCACTCCACTGTCAGTTTATGACATTGTCAGTTTATGACTGTTCAGTAAACCATTCGGCCCGCGATTTAGGCTGGATTTTAGATTTTGGCCCCTTCTCTGATTGAGTTCGACACCCCTAATCTAGAGTATGCATAAATTTGTTTGTTGAAAGATCATATTTGTTTTGCTTATAGAAACAATGCTTAATATTTAATGACATTTTGTTCCAGAACTTAATATCTACATTTCTTAAAAATAAATATTTTATTTTCATAAACATGTTTATCTTGTGAGTGCTGTAAGCTTTACAACTTCAACAGGAAGTGCAAATAATACCGACTATAACCTCATATTAAGTTAGGTCCTCCTGGTAGTGGTGAGTTTCAGTATTTTCTGTGGGTTTTAAAAATACTTGGAATAAACTTTGCATTCACAGATATTAAATATGAAATTAATATATAAAGCTACTTTTGCCCAAATCAATCAATCAATTAATTAATTAATATATTGCAGGGGAAGTGACATAGTCTTTTTGTTTGATGGTTTGTTAATCCTCACCTTAGGATATTTTTCCTTTTTTTTTTTTTTTTTTTAAGAGAGAGTGGAAGGGAGAGGAAGAGACAGAGAAACATCAATGTGAGAGAGACACATTGATTGGTTGCCTCCTGCATACCTGGCTGGGGAACCAGCAACTGAGGTATGTGCCCTTGTTAGGAAACGAACCCAGGACCCTTCAATCTGCAGGCTGACGCTCTATCCACTGAGCCAAACAGGCTAGGGTGAAGTGACATAATCTTATGTGTGGTTTTAAAGAGCTCTCTAGTGACTGTGTAGAGAATAAACTAGTGTGGCACAGGTAGAGGCAAGACACCAGTTATAAGTCAGTTTCTAAAGTCCATGAAGAAGATGGTATGTCAGAGGAGTACGGTGTTTGAAGACTTGATTATACATTGAGAGTACACCCAACAGAGGTTTCTGATGGATTAGATGTGTGGGAAGCTGAGGAAAGGATTTGAAAGGATGGAAACAATGAGCCATCAAGAATTTTGTAGTGCACAGACCCTGATTGAGCTTTAGGAAGTGGATAAATATTGGTGGTTTCAATGAAGAAGATAGTCTTTGTTTGTTTGTTTATGTTTTTATTGATTTTAGAGAGAAGAAAATAGAAACATCAATGATTAGAGAGAATCATTCATCAGCTGCCTCCTGCATTCCCCAGAATGGGAATCGAGCCCACAACCCAGTCATGTGCCCTGACTGGGAATCGAACTGTGACCTCTGGTTTATGGGTCTTTGCTCAACCACTGAGCATCACTAGTTGGGCTAATCTTTATTGTTTTAATGTCAAATATGGGAAGGACATCTTTGCCCTGTATTCTCTCTCCCATAAATTTTTATTGAAATATGTAAGTTTTTCCTGATAACTTCATTATAACAAAGAACTTTTTGGTATTATCTACTCTATAAGTTCGTTCTTTCTTCAATCTAGATTTTTTTTTTTTTTAAGAATTTCTATTGGTTTCTATTGGTTTCATGTTTCCATTTTTGTGTGAAATAATTCATGTTCACACCCTGTCCTGCCTCTGGCTTTAGGAATTTGTGCATGTTGTGCCAGTTACCTTTCAGCATTATTTCTGAAGATTCCGAAGTTTTATAGCTCACCTTCACATGGATGGCCTCCACCCCATTCCTTCCTAATAATTTTATTTTCACATACATGCATTGTCTGGTTCTTGTCAAAAGAAATAGACTTAGGTAGTATTTTCCTTTCTGTTTCCAATATGCTTTCTGTTAATGGCCACTATTACAGTTGGCCTTTCTGAATATAACAGCACATTGGAAATGTTACTCTTCAGGAAACAGTGTATAATGACTACCAGATCTCTTTCCAGATCACTCTTATTTTATGAGCATAGTAATCCTTCTCATTTATGAGTTTGCCTTATTTGAAATTCAGATATAATGTAGATTTACTTCTGTACTGTATATGTTTTTCAGAACCTGTGCTGGACATCTGGGTCACTTGTTTCCACCTTTGTTCTTTTGCCAGTTGCTTCTTAGACAATTGGACAGATACATATGAAGTGTCATGAAAATATATTGTATTTTATCATTGTGCTATGTGTATTCCATGTGGTATTTGTAACCCTTATGATATTGGGCAATAAGAGATTAGAAAGAATGCTGTTTGTGCTGCCAGAGCTATTACTGCCAAGGTAGATGTCTAGTCATGCTACGCATAAAGTGCCATGACAGTGTAAAATGAAAGGCATACGGTCAGCTCAAGGCTCCAAAGTGTGATACTCTTTGCCAAAAGGGGTTTAAAATGACTCTTCCATCATCAAGTTTGTGGAATACAGACTAAGGAAGGAAAGCTCTCAGTTTAGAGACCAGAGAGTTATAGTACCCCGAAGCTTGCCTATTAATTTGTAAAACTTATACCTAGAATTTTGGGACAAATGTGTTTTAAAAAGCAAAGCTTTTAATAGAAATTAATAGGCATAGATTTGGTTTTTAAGGATTCTATTTTCAGAAGGTATGTAAACAAAGTATAAGAATGGGCCTTTAGATGAGGCATGAATGAATTTACTGTAACCAATAATGCAGTGGAAAGAGGCTTTCAAAAGAAGTCCACAGCTGCCCAGCTTGAGTGGCTCAGTGGTTGAGCATCATCTTGTGCACTGAAAGGTTGCTAGTTCAATTCTCAGTCAGGGCACATACCTGGTTGGGGTTTGGGGCACATACAAAAGTCAACAGATCACTCTTTCTCTCCCACATAGATGTCCCTCCCTTCCTCCCTCCCTACCCTTCCTCTTTCTAAGCATGCCCTTGGTTGAGGATTAAAAGAAAACACACACAGCTCCACAGTTTATATTCAATTCTTTGTTCAACGGAGAGAGAAAATCCCAGGTTTATTGGCATGTCAAAAGAAGGGCATTCTGGATGGTGGTTGATTCTTAACCTTTCTTTAATCATATCAAATGTAAAGAGGCTGTCAAAGGGAGAATCTGATTAAAACTATGGCCTCTTTCCAGAAAATTTCATATATTTACATACATAGTTGTTCATGTTCTTTGGGAGGGGAGGATTCATTGACATCCTAAAATTCTGTGGACCCATTAGGTGAGAACATTTATGCCAGTGTCAGAAACATTCAAACAACTTTCAGAATAGAACTTGAATGACTAAGCAAGTATACATAACTATTAGCTAAGGGAGGTGGCCCAGTAATTATGTTTCCTTTCCTTCTTATTTTAGCCCTATTACTGTCTATTTCCACCTCAGTAATTTAAAAGACAAATTGAAAACTAGAGCTTATTTCCAATTTAAGGTAAGGAAATGCTTTTGGTACCTATTTAGTATGTTTTTTATTTCCTATATTTTAAAAAAATATGTTTTTATTTATTTTAGAGAGGAAAGGAGAGGAAAAAACAGAAGCATTGATGAGAGAGAAACATTGATCAGCTGCCTGCTGAATACCCCCTATCCAATCAGGAATTAAACCTGTGATTTCTTGGTACATGGCACAGTGCTCAATTCACTGAGTCATGCCAGCCAGGCCATTTCCAATGTTTTTATTTTCGTGAATGTGAAACATACTTATGAAGTTTTATATTATAGATTGTCTTGCAATCTGATTAAAAAATAAAATTATGAGTCCCTTGTCTAAGAATTCTCCTACCATGAGGGTTTTTAAGAAGTGAATATTGAATAATTGAGAGAATAATTTGTTATCCATTAATTTTGTTGTAGTATACTTATTTTCATTATAGATTTTTGTTTCTTTGTATAATCTCTCCAGTTATTCTATCTATTGAACTTCCAGTTTGACATTTCCCTGACATCTTTATATTATAGTATTTGTTTATTGTTCTATATCACTTATAAAAATTTTAAATGAGCTTGATTCTATAGTCATTTTAGAACACTTCATTGTGGAGTACTGTTGGCCCATGAACAACACAATGCAGGTTATGAGTGCTGATGCCCCATACAGTTGAAAATCTGCATATAACTTTTGACTCCCCCAAAACTTAACTGTTAATGGCCCACTGTTGACCAGAAGCCTTACTGATAACATAAACATTTGATTAACACATATGTTGTATATGTTTTATATGCTGTGTTCTTATAATAAAATTAGATGCTTGGTGCACGAATTTGTGCATAAGAAGGGTCCCTTGACTTGGCTGGCGATTGGGGCCATCTGGGTCAGCCAGATGGGGAGAAGGACCATGGGAGGTTGACCAGCTGTGGGAGGTTGGCTGTGGGAATACACTGACTACCAGGGGGCAGCTCCTGTGTTAAGCATCTGCCCCCTGGTGGTCAGTGCGTGTCATAGCTGCTGGATGTTGTTTGGTCATCTGGTCATAACGGTTGCTTAGGCTTTTATATAAATAGACTAGAGGCCCGATGCATGGATTTGTGCACATTGAAAGGAAATTAATTAGAAGAAATATTTTAGAGGCTGGGTAGGGACTGCAGGAGATTGGCCAGCCGGGGAGGGATCATGGGAGGTTGGCTCCAGGGTGTGTCTTGTCCAGTCCCAATAGAGGCCAGGGAGGGACCGAGGGAGGGCTCCAGAGCATGTCCTGCCCATCTCACTGACAGAGCATGTCAGTCCCAATTGGCTGGACCCCATCAGCAAGCTAATCTACCGGTCGGAGCATTTGCCCCCGGTGGTCAGTGTGCATCATAGTGACCGGTTGAACAGCCGAATGAAGGTCGAACACTTAGTATATTAGGCTTTTATTATATTGATAAGCTAGAGAGAAAAAAATCATAAGGAAGAGAAAATACCATTTACAATATTTGTTGAAAAAAATAATCTTTGTATAAGTGGACCCACACTGTTCAAACTGGTGTTTAAGAGTCAACTGTATTTTGTAGATATACCAAACTTTGAAGAAAATGCCATTTTTCCCCCCCCCAAACTCTTTTTCCTCCACTGTCTAAGGTTATGTGAGCTTTCCTTAAGACTAGGATCAAGTCTTAGTAATCTTGTATCATTAATTTCTAGCATGGTGGTACTTACCTAGTAGTTATCAGTAAATCTTAATAGTTTGTTCAATAGATTGAATGAATGATTGATTTCTTCATTTCCAACACAGATTTTTAAAAAAGTAGTCTACTTGAGACCTTCATTTAGTAGGTGCTTTTTAATGTCTTTACAATTACCTTTGTTTGGTCATCTTTACTTCCAGAAAAGTTGTGTGCACTGTCAAGTATATGCTAGACCATATCAACTCTAACCCTGATTTTCAGGATATTGGTTTCTAAAAATTTATGGTTGGTTGCTTATAGTTTTGGGAGGGAACATTACAGAAAAATAATGTCTTCAAAGATTGTAAGATACAGTTTTTGAAGGAGGTAACGTTAGGTTTTTTTAAAAAATTATTTATCACATAGGGCCTTATTTCCTTTTTTAAATCCTCACTAGAGGATATTTTTTTCCACTGATTTTTAGAGAGTGGATGGGAGCAGTTAAGTGGGCAGAGAGAGGAGAGAAAGAAACATCCATTGGTTGCGTCCTGCATGCACCCTGACTGGGGGGTGGGGACAAACGGCAATTCAGACATGTGCCCTTGATGGGGAATTGAACCCAAGACCCTCCAGTGTGCAGGCAGGTGCTCTGACCACTGAACCACGCCAGCAAGGGCATATCCCTTTTAAAGAAACAATTGAAGAATGGTATTATTAGAAAAAAAAATAATGGATTAAAATACATGAAGTATTTTTATTTTCAAGGTGGTGGTATGGTGTAGCCCTTTGATGCCACTTAAAGGATAAATAAAAGAGAAATAGTTGAAGCATTACTTATTTTTCTCTTAAATTAAGGATTGTTTTTAATCCACTTTTTAATTGTTATTTACATTCTTAGAAAACAGGTTTTGTAAGTGACTAGGTTCACGTCTATCAGGAAATTGGTAACTTGGAAGAGTTCTTTTTGGCAATAGTGATTGCATTAAGTGTGCTACCATCATAGTATTCTCTTAATATTTCAGCAGTCACAATCTCTGGTTCTCTTAAAGGAAGTGGAAAAAAACCTCCACCCTAAATCACGAACTTCTTGAATTATAGGTAAGAGAGCAGGAAGGAAGGTGGTAGAGAGAGCTTCCATGATGTCCTCAAGCTTCATCTACAAAAAGGATATTACCAAGCTATAATTGACTACTTTGGGACATTTAACTTCATGTGGCAAAGCCAAAGGCCCTTAAGTTATCGTTAAAGGCACATATCTGCTACTTTGATGGTTTATCATTATTATTAGCTTTGGAAAAGCTAAAAATATGACTCTGAATCTGTGTAGTTACATCTATATGGCTTCCTGATAGTCCTTTTTAAAGTACTTTTTAGTGTTTTCCTTGTTGGTACTTTATAAAATCTGTCCAATATTCACAAGTTTAATTTTAAAATTTTAAGAGATTGTAGATAAAATAAAATACTTTGCTAAAATGACTTTTAGGAATATAACTATTTCTAGCTAATTCACTACTTTTTTATTTTTAAAACAATTTCAAATATACTGAAGAGTAGGAGAATAATATAGAATAATATAATACATATCAATACTTGGATTCAGCAATTGCTTAGGCTTTTGCCAATGTGTGCTGGTGCTGCTGCTACTTCTCCTTCTACCTCTGCTCTCCATGTTCCTCCTCTTTTTCTGCTTTTTCTTTGCAGAAGTATTTCAAAGCTAGCAGGGGCCCCCCCTTTTTTTTTTAATCACCCACATACTATTCATGTTACATCTCCAAAAAATATGACAAATTTCTTAACATGGCACAATTATTAAATTTATGTTTTGATACTGATTTTCTGGCCATTAGCTTATGTTCTTGCATATACCTACCTTCATGATTAAGCCATTTTCTCACTTCAGGAAATCAGTGTTCCTTATCTTTAAATTTTGTCCTTTTTTATTTATTTTTTTATTTTTTAAAAAAGATAACTTTAAGTTGATCCTTGACCACAAGATAATCACTTTTCATTTCTATTATAGCCTAGAAGAAAATAGAAAGACTACTTTTCCATGTGGTTAAGTAAGTAAGTATAAACAGCCTCCAAAGAACACATTTTAAAAAGTAATCATTGTAGTTTCTTACTACATGGCTGGCTTGTTCATCCCCCTCCCCCCCACCCCCAAAAATAAAAAATGTAGGATTCAGAAGTATTTCAGTTGAAATACGAGAAATTCTCATATCATATGGCTGTGTTATAAAACTGATTGTTTTATATAATCTAGCAGTGCTTCTCAAGATATCCTAGCTTATAAAAGAGTAATATGCAAATAGACTGTACACCTGCTACACCCACAAGCCATGCCCACCAGCCAATCAGGAGCGAGTATGTAAATTAACCAACCAAGATGGCTGTGGCCACGGAGGAGCAGGAAGCTTGGGTTTTCCTGGTAATGGAGGAAGCCAAGCTTTCTGCACATCCTGTCTGGAATAGGACTCCCTCCGCTCAAGGTTACAAAGTTTCAATTATAGAAGATAGATAAAACATAACAAAAATGGCTGCAGACATGGAGAAAGCAGGAAGCTTGGCTCCCCTCAAGGCTACAAAGTGCCTGCCTGTTCAGTTGTTGGGTCGTCTCTCACTAACCCCCTTGCCAGCCTGGTTTTAGGCAGCCATCTTGTGAGAACATGAGGGTCAATTTGCATATTACCTCTTTATTATATAGGATATAGTATGTGTACTTAGTTTCTATAATTACATAAATTATCTCATTAAAAACATCACACATTTTAGGGGGAAAATGTTTCCTTTCTCATATATGACAATGTAGGAGTTGATGCCAGGTTATTTTTCTTTTATTAGCTGTTTGCCTTCAGTAAATAATTTAACTTAGGTGAACTTCATTTTTTAAAAATCTGCCACTTTGGAGTCATAATAATAAACAGTGAGCTCCTTGAGGACAGTGTCAATACCGTTTTAATTTTTGCTAGATAACCAACCATGCTGGCTTGCTTATGACTCTTTGTTTTAGCACTGAAAATTCTGGATCCCAAGAAACCCTTTAATCTTGGGCTAAGCTGGATGGATCATCATCACTTTATGGCTATTGTTAGTGGCTAGCTGGTAGTTAGTACTTAGTAGTTAAGTGACTGGGATTGAATATCTCCTTTGTCTTTTTCTCAAAGCTGATGTAAGGATCAAATGATATTTTGTGAGAGTATTTTGAAAATAGTGAAATTAATACTGTTACTAATACTAATACTAATACTAATACTAATGAAATTAATACTGTTCTTCCCATTATTCTCTTGGAATTCATCTCTGAGCTTATGTGGTTAGTCATTTGCTATACAAAAATTTGGTTACTTAGAATTTGTTGTTTGTATCTGCTTCCCTAAAGTGAGATACATATGATCATATGTTATCTTTTAAAGATACTTCTTCTTCAGAGAAGGCAGTGAGATTTGAACAGCAAATTGAATTGTGATCCTTTAGTCAAGACAAGCATATCAAACTCAAAGTAACACAGGCCAAATAAACAAGGTTTAACTTTATGTGGTCCGCAAAAAAACACACAAAAGCTTCAATTTTCATAGAAATGTAGGTTTATTTTGATAGAGACACGCTTAATACAAAGGGCTGAAATAAATGAGTAATCATTAACGTAAGATAATAGAACATTTTAATAAAAATTAATGTTTTTTCTTGAACATTAACTTACCAGACACAGAACAACTGCACAAATTAATAAACATAATGCAAATAAGCCTATTTTTCTTGTTCTCAGAAAGTGAAATATTTCTTGTTGTTCACACCAAACAAGTCAGTCTAATGATGTGGCAATTGGCTGCTAAAATATTCGCTGCTAGTGTTAGTGGAGAAAAATTGTGCACCTGCGCATAAGGTGTGTAAAGGAAATAATGCAACACGTTATAGTATTCAGTCATTAGCGAACGTTGTAGTTCATTATTAATAATTATGTATAACAGGATATTGTAAAAATTAAGTTAAGAAATTTTTATTAAAACATTTCTTACATACTGTTATATTGGCTGGGCCTCAAAAATACTTGTTGTGGACCACGAGCGGCCCATTGCCCGTGAGCTTGACATGCTTGGTCTAAGACTATTACATTTAGTATGATTTTTAGTTGTATCTGAAGAGCTCATTTCACTTTTGAGTGTGTGGCTTCTGTTGTATTTGATTATTTTACACATTCTATCCTAGGCTGAAAGATACTTTACAGGGTATCTTTTAATTAAGATCTAAGTATATTTAATAAACATAGCACTTGGAAAATCTAGACAAATCAGTACAAAGATGTCTAAGTAAGTCCTACATGTATCTAGGAACTGCTCTGTAAATTTCTCAGGAAAAGTAGGGCTCTAGGAAAGCAAGTGAACATTTCTAGACAGCCTGCCACTGAGCTACCACTGAACAACCCCTTTTTGAAGCAAGTTCCTTTCTATGCCTTTTCTATTTGTTGGTGACTTCATAGTTAGACTTTTCTTAGTCACATTTGCTTATTTGATACTAATTATGTAGATTCAGTTTGTCTCAGTTACTCACCTATCTTTTCTAGACATTTCTTTACCTTTCAGAGTAATCTCCAGCCTTTTTTGTTTGGAAAAATTTGAGAATCTGCTTCGAGAGTTGCTAGTTTAGTCATTTCCCCTCCTCCTCATTTACTGGTTATTTACCACTTATTTTGTAAAAAAATACTCATTATTTTTCATTCTTAAGTAAAACCATCAGGGAAAGACAACACTCTTGCTCACCACATTTGGGCTGTAACTAAAGAAAGACAGTGTGGCGTGGGATTGTGTTGCAGGGTAATGCTGTCACTTAGTAATGAGTGCTTTTAAGAGTTCCCTTGAGATTTCTAGAAACATGATTCAAAAACACTGTATTAGGAATAAGTATGATGGAGTTACTTGGTAGTCATGCTCCCTTGATCTTAGATCTTGTTGAATCTTACAGTCTAAAGAAAGATTTGCTTTGATTAGAATTCAAATAGGTGTAACCTTTAAGGAAAGTTTATTGGATCATGTTGATTATTTGCACCTTTACTAGAAAGTTTTGTGGACCAAGACTGTCCTCTTAGATTTAGTGGTATATTTTTGAGAGACTTTATAAGTCTTGATTATCATTGGTATATATCTTTCTTGTCTGTTGCTAATCTGCTATGTATATTAAATTTATGTTATGAGACATTCTGTGGTTATTATAAGATTGGGATACATGTTTGCAAAATGTATATTTTTGTAAAAATATAGCTTTTAATTCTTTCTTTTCTAGCCATATACCCAAATGAAACATAACAAAATATAAAATCTAAAACAACTTGAATCCTTAACTGTATTGTATTTATTAGCAAATAGAATTTAGATGCTTCTTGTTTATTATTGTTGAAACTTTACAAAGAATCCAGCACAATTGTAAACCTGGGTTTTTATAAATTTAGAGTATTAATATTGAGCTCTACCATAATAGTAATAATATGTACTAATTAAACTGATACTTACTAAAGTAGTAATACAGAATGCTTAACATGTTCTTTTCATTGAATCCTTAGAGCAATCACATGTGACATGTATGGTGTCATGATTTACTATTTAGGAATAGTAATAAATACATGTATCAAGGATTCACAGTAAAAAAAAAAAAAAAGTTTGAAGACAAACTTAGTATTTCTAGCCTGTTCTAATGTCCTAATCTGGGAATATGACAATTAAGTGTTGTCTTTTTTATGGTGTTTGCAGAATACAGCAGAGCATTGAATAATATATCATTGAACATTTTGTTAAATGTTATCCTATCTAAGAAAAGATTAATATGCAAATTAACCGTACACCCACCAGCCACGCCCACCAGCCAATCAGGAGTGAGTATGCAAATTAACCCAACCAAGATGGCTGCAGCCAGGCAGTGAGCAGGAGGCTTGGGTTTCCCTGACAATGGAGAAAAGCAAGCTTTCTGCACACCCTGGCTGTCCCTGGACTCCACTCAAGGTTACAAAATTTTAATTATCTTACCTAATGAAAGAGTAAAATGCAAATTAACCATCAATCCGCTCCACCAGCCAGTCAGAGAAAGTATGCAAATAAACCCAACCAAGATGGCTACAGCCACAGAGAGCAGGAGGGAGGCGTTCCCTTGGCAACAGAGGAATCCAAGCTTTTCACCTGCCCTTGCTGGCCTAAGCCTCCGCTGGCTACAAAGTTTCAATTATAGAAGGTAAACAAATGCAAATGGAAACAGCTGCTGCCACTGAGCAAGCAGGAGGCTTGGCTCTGCTCCAGGCTACAAAGTTTTAATTGTAGAAAGTAAATATATCCCAGATACCAAGGACTCTGCTTGGGTCGCTGAGGAGTATGGCTGGCCTGCAAACCACCACAGGCCCCTCGCCCAGGCTGCCCCACACCTCAAGGGAACCCCCACTCTGATCTGAGACACCCTTCAGGGCAACCAGCTGGCCCCCTCCCATGCACCATGCCTCTATCCTATCTAATAAAAGAGTAATATGCAGATTGACCATTATATAGGATTTTTTGTCTCTTTCCTCTTCGTCTTACTTATTTTTTAAAAAATTAATATTTGTTGTTGAGATTTTTACAGATGTCCCTCTTTTTTCCCTCCCACAGCTCCCCTCTACCCAGTTCCCATCCCACTCCAGGCCTTCGCCACCCTATTATCTGTGTCTATAGGTAATATATACATGCATATAAGATATTTGTTTAATCTCGTCCTGCACCCCCCAATCTCCTATATTCCCTTCCCTCTGAGAATCGTCAGTCTGTTCCATTTCCATGCCCCTGATTCTATTACATCTACCAGTTTATTCTGTTCATCAGATTTTTTTATTCATTTGATTTTAGATTCAATTGTTGATAGATATGTATGTGTTACCACTTTGTTGTTCATATTTTTTATCTTTACCTTTTTTTCTTCTCTTCTTAAAGAATATCCTTCAAAATTTCATGTAATACTGGTTTGGTGGTGATTAACTCCTTTAACGTTTTCTTGTCTGTGAAGCTCTTTATCTGACCTTCAATTCTAAATGAGAGCTTTTTGGGTAGAATGATTTTGGTTGTAGGTCCTTGCTATTCATCACTTTGAATATTTCTTGCCATTCATTTTTGGCCTGCAAAGTTTCTGTTGAGAAATCATTTGATAGTCATATGGGCATCCCCTTATAGGTAACTAACTGCTTTTATCTTGCTGCTTTTAAGATTCTAGTTTTGCCTTTAACTCTTGGCATTTTAATTATGATGCATCTTGGTGTGGTCCTTTTTTGGTTCCTCTTGTTTGGGACTCTCTGCACTTTCTGGACTTGTACTGTAAGTCTATTTCTTTCATGAAGTAGGAAAAGTTTTGTCATTATTTCTTCAAAGAGGTTTTTGATATCTTGCTCTCTCTCTCTTTTCCTATGGCACCATAACGTGAATGTTGTTCCATTCCTGTATTATCAATTAATGATTTTATTATTTTCCATGTGAACAACTATAAATCTATTCTTATCCTATACTGTATATATAACTATTTTTTATGAGAGCTTTTTAAAGTTTTGAATCCTCTCATGTCTTTTTGTAATGTGGGTGAGATCTTATTTGATTCATGAGTTGATCATTCTTCAATCATATTTCGTTTGTGTCCAAGCATTTAAAAATAAACATGAATGTCACATAGCTTCAATAATCTCTGCATGATGCTGTGTGTATGTGCATGTCTGTGCATGCACATGTGCATATTGTGTGTATTCATTCTTATGAAGCTCTTATTCTTATTGCAAACTATGGTGATAAATGCAGTGATAAAACAACTGTTACCTATTTAAATGCATCTACTCACACTGCATTTAATGGCAAGGCTCCATTTTCTATCTCTGTGAGCATGAATGAGAAAACAAAGTCTGCCTTGGGAATTTTATAATGAATATGAGAGATCCTGCCACAGGTAGTTATTAAAATGTCCCCTGAAGTCTTTTATGGTGAATGATTGTGTCTGTTTCTGAGTCTCTGACCTTCCCTGCAGCCTCTGTTTTTCTTTCTTTCTTTTTTTTAAAAAAAATTATCACTGCCTTAAGCCATTCACTTATTAAATTAAAAAAGTAAATCCCTAATACTAATTGTTAATTTGTACAGTTTATCTTCTGAATGACTAAACATTTTATTTGTATCATTTGAATCTACCCTTTGCTTTTGAAATGAAAAAAAAAGTGTTAATAATGTAATTACTGTTTGTCACCTTTTTTGAGGAAAGTATGAAATAAATAAGAGAAATAGGAAGAAAAACAAATGGAAATTTTGCTTAACAAACAAGCAAAGGTATGTTCTTCTGGTGTGTTTTTCTGTAGAAAGATGTATCATCATGAAAAACTGAAATTTTATAGCAAGAAAGAGAAAGATTATAAGATCCATGAGAAAGGGGAGGATTCTTCTCAGACATGGAAATAGACATTCTAGAATTACTTTGACAGGTGTTTACTTTAAAGTTTAGTAAAAAAAATGGGATTACCTATTTGCATGTAATAAAAATTTTGTGAAAATGTGTTGAAATAAAGAAAAAGTTTACAAACAATAAGGAAAATAAAGGGGAAACTAACATTTATTGAGTATATACTATGTGTTAGGAATTGTGGAGTTGTGTTTTTTTAAAAATATATTTTATTGATTTTTTACAGAGAGGAAGAGAGAGGGATAGAGAGCCAGAAACATCGATGAGAGAGAATCATCGATCAGCTGCCTCTTGCACACCCACCACTGGGGATGTGCCTGCAACCAAGGTACATGCCCTTGACCGGAATCGAACCCGGGGCCCTTCAGTCCGCAGGCCTACGCTCTAACCACTGAGCCAAACCGGTTTTGGCAGGAATTGTGGAGTTGTATTATCATCATAGGTTATTTGTCATAGCAACCATTCTTATCTTCTAAGTCTTTACAGATGAGGACATAAACAACAGAGGTCAAATAACTTGCTCATGCTTACATGGATAAATCTGTGAATTCAAACCCTTGTTCTCACTCCTATCCCGTTCTCCCACAGATTTTATTCTTTGTTCCTCTTGGCAAGATAACAGGCTAAAGCCTAAACCCTCTGGTGCTAATGTCATTATATCAGTCAGCAATTGTTACTATAATGCTACGTAGTAACCATCTCAAAATTCAATGGCATACAATATAAATATATTTCTTACACAAACATTTGCAAGTAAACTGGACCTCTTCTGATTTAGACTGGGCTTCTTGGGCTTGACTCCTGGGGCTTCATCATCCGTGGATCAGCAGTTAATCAAAGCAGGTTTTCTTAGACAAAAGGAAAACAAGTCAGATTTCTCAAGCACATTTAAATCCTCTGCTCAGTTTTACTTCTGTCAATATATGTGATTAAGTTCAGTGTCAAGGATGAAGAAGGATATTCTGCCTATGGTATGGGTAGAGGATATAACTTTATTCTTAGTAATAGATAACACTGCCAAACTTTTGATGGGCCTTATGAAGAAAATAAAACAGAATAGATCAACGAAGCTCTCTTTTTAGTTTAATGTCTTGTGTGGCTTTCCTATATATTTTAAGTTACTCATGTCTGTGAAAGATATTTAGATTTTTACGTGTTAGAACTAAGGTGCCCGGAGACTTAACATTGTTAATTGGTACTGTACTGAGCTGTCTGTGTCCGTGGTAAGATCAGAAATCTTCTCATAGAATATTATTTTTAGTCTGGCCTACTGGTTTGTGCTTTCCTCTGTTTTACTAACTGGGGTGAGGAAAGGGCATGTTAATGCAACGTAATGGGTCACCTTTATTTTTGTCATTAGTATCTGTGCAATGATAAAGAATTAACACTACTTCCAATTCAATAGTTAGGGGAAATTTGCCTTTTACTTAGATCTCAGTTTAGAGCCTAATCAGATTTATTTGGAATGCTAACTATTTCAATCCATTTAAATTTGGCTCATTAGAATCTTGGGTTTTTGGATTGCTTGCCTTTTTCAGCTTTTCATTTTTGCCTATTAGGAACCATTGCTTCCAGTTCACTTATACTAGTATGTATTAGCCTATTGACTTAGGAAGAAATTTGTTTGGCTGAAATAATGGTTTGGATCAAAGAGAAAATGGAGTCTGAGGGGCTAACATTAACATTATTTTGTGATATTGGTCAGGTAATTATAGGAAGCTTTGTTGTGTTACTAAAAAAGTTCAATGGCTTTATTTCTTTAGATTTGATTGTGTGGTGAGGATAGCAGAGTGAAAAGAGAGGGCAAACGATGCGAGTATTCCAAAATTTGAATACTTTCAGGATAAATAGAAATGATATTCCTTAATTCCTCTAGATAAAAAGGAAGAATAATTTTTAATATTTTGGATATTGTATCATCTTACCACCATTTGTTCTCCTTTCCCCTTTCCCCTTGAAATAATAATTTTAAAAATAAAAGTGAATTAATTAATGTTAAGTTTTGTGGCGAGCACTTTATGATTCCCATTTTGAGCTTGTTGGAGACATCTTGGAGTATTCCAAAGCCACAACTGAGGCTCACTGTTCTGTTCCACCAGGTATGGTGTTACTGAATGGTTAAAATTTAGAAGATAGGTACACCAAACCTAATATTTTCATAGATCCACTTATGTTCACTGTATGTCTCTCTGAATTATGTACATTTTTGTTATATTAGAGCCTAAATTGTACACAGGTGGATGGGCCAAGATATCTCTCAAGGATCTTTTGGATATAGTAGGGGATTGATGTTTTCTCTGGATATTAAGGTGTACTTGATATACATCTATATTATACTAATTGAAACTTATAGCTAAAATCATCCAGTTTCCATGTGGTGGCATTGTTTCTTTTAAGTTAGCAGGAGTGTTTTACTTTAAAAGATTTAGACTTTTAACTCCATTGTGGCATAGTCCATGCTTGTCTTATTAACTTCTGTATCCTTGTCAACATTGAAAAGTACCTAGAACATAGAAGGATGAATGAATGAATGAATGAATGCATCTATAATAATAAAAGCGTAATATGCTAATTAGACCAGAGAGCCAAACGACCTTCTGGATGTCATTCTGGACATCCTTCCAAATCCATGGTGGTGGGGGTTGAGGCAGAGGTGGTTAGGGGTAATCAGGCAGGTAGGTGAGTGGTTAAGGGCGATCAGGCAGGACAGGCAGGTGAGCAGTTAAGGAGCCAGTGGTCCCGGATTGCTAGAGGGATGTCCAACAGCTGGTTTAGGCCCATTCTGTGCCCTCCCCCTCTTCTGTGCACAAATTTTGTGAACCGGGACTCTAGTGTTGCTATAAAATATATGAGATTTTCTCTCAAACTGAGTCCCATCTACCCTTCTAGCAAATTTATTAGTCTCCATAATCGGAAATTTAATGTGGGAACACAAACCATAGTGGCTTTGTGTAAAGTATATTTTAAAAGTTTGTTCTAGAGAAATTACACATTATAATTAAGTATGAAGAAACTATCTCTTTAGAGTTTTCCTTGTAAAATGAATATGACTTTTTTGAAAAATTCATAAATGAAACTTCTGTGGACTTATCTTACATGGATAAAGACAAGGGGGTAAGATTAATGAGCAACAGCAAATTAGAGAAAAGCAAGAGACATCCATCATATGTGGAACTATAGCTTTATTATTAACTCAGGATTATTAGAAAAATAACTTATTTTTTTTTTATAGAATTTTACTCACTTGACTTTTCAAACAAATTGTTTTGGTTCTTTTAATTATAGAAAATAAAATATGATTTTTAAAAATTAAGAATACTTTTGTGCTTCTGAACTATACAATTATTTTAAAAAATTTACCAAATTATAAAATTATTCTTGTTTATAAGCAGAATGATTTTGCATTATATTTCATCTTTTAATCATAGTCAGTATTTAAGTGCTGTATACTTTGTAGTACAAAATTAGATTTCTGTTTTTAAAAAGCACATAGACTGTGTTTCCAAAATGATATGAATTAACCGTGATCCCAGGATATGTGTAAGTTTTTTCTTTGAAGGCTGACAATTTATACTGAGTCATTGCTTTATAGTGGCAATTTAGCTAGGCAATCTAATATAAATTTAAATACATTTGTTTTAATAGTATATTTTATCTTCCTTGTCTTATTTTCTAATTGAAGAGATGGGGCAAAAGCTATGTTTGTGTGGAATTGAAATTCCCTTGGATATAGTACTTAAATGTATTAGTCAATTTTTGTCCAAAAAGTGCACTAAAGTTTTCCTATTAAGGTATTAGGATTATTGATTGGGAAAGAGTTTGAAAATATCTTTTTGCCCCTATTTTCCCCTATATAGCCTCCTTGAAGTTTCTCTAAATTAGATTTTAAATGCCAATTAGGAGGTTGAGTATACTAAAATAAAAGCAAATGCAACTAAAATGGCCTCACCTTATGGCTAGTTAGGCTTTTGAGAGAATACGTGGAACCTTTGCTCTGAGCATGGCTTTGAGAAAGATATTCATCTTAATGAACACATTAATTAGAACCATAACTATTTATAAGATAATTAGAAATGAAGCTTGGTAAACTGAGCTTTTCCTGCAATTAATGGAGGATTAATTACTGGAGGTAATGAAGTGGATTTTTAAATGCATTAAGGTGAAGTACAGAGATGAGCAAGGCTTTGTGATAGTTGCATAATTATTTCAGGCTGTTTGAGCATAGCTCATATGAGATCGTTAATAAGCATCATTGCATCGTTATGTATGCACTTAAAAAGACTTACCACCAAAATGACTGCCTAATTATTTCTAATTGGCAGGACTCTGTGTAGTCATTGAGCTGTTTGTAGCCATTTTAAGGTTCATTTAACTATCCTTGGGGCCATGGGATAGATGGAAAAAGCTTCAACTAACATGCTGGCCTTGGCTGGCGCCGTTAATCAATTTTGGTGGGCTTCGGTTTAAATGCATTTGCTCATGCAGAGGTCAGAACCTGGAGTAGGCCAAGCAAAGTTTTGCTTTTTGAAGCCACTTGACTGTATTCATTAGCAATTAGTAATATAATTGTGTCTGTCACTATATTTGGATTTCCATATGATTTGGTATTCTTTTATCACTGTCCCTTTATATTCCATATTTGCTCCACTGGAAACCAAATATTCTTCCAACAAACCCTTTTAGCAGCTTCAGTTGTAGTGGCATATGTTCCGATATACTACCTTTCTTCATTCATTTGTTAGCTTACATAGTGTAGTACATTTCAACACAATCATCTAATTTGCTTCTGATTGATTGCTGGTGAAAGTTTCTACCGAAGGACAACATTTTAGGGCTTTTAAGGACATCTCTAAGGAATTAGTCATTAAGCATTAAGAGAGGAAGTAAGAAGTAGTCAAATCGAATTCTGACATTTACCAGAGTTTTGTAGTTAGAAGCATCTATATCTAAGATGTTGAAAGCAAAAAATATATATCTCTCTGTATATAAACCCACCCCTCCCAAAAGGGCACATGGTGCAAGCAAGTTGTGTGATGGGGATAAGCTGTGTAATGTTTTCACTTGTTTTTAAAGCTCATTCTTAAATGAGCATATTACTAACTTCGTGCTTCTATGGAATTAGTTTAGAAGTGTTTGAATGTCAATTTCAAATGATATATCTTTGTTTATAATACAATTGATAGAAAGTTTTTAATCTTATATCAGATTTAATGTGACATCCCATTAGCTAAGCATCTGTAATGGTTTTCAATGAGCTTGTTGTCTTGTTACACATAATCATAACCATCTGTGGGATGTTGTCAAGGTATATATACCATTAGAGTGGTTTAAGAAAACAGTGGTGAAGCAAATTGTAGGCTAATAAAATAAAGGCCAATTATACCTCTTTGTTATGAAAAATGTGGTTCTAATCATTTCCTTAATGTTAATGTGTAAAGTTAAAATTATTTATGCGGAATATTTTAAGGTATTGCCAACTTTATTGAAACTATGTTTGTATATTTAGTTCTTTTAACAGTTTCATTTATTCAAGAATTTGGGTGTATAAATGTCAATCAGGCAGTGCATATTTCTTGGGGCCTGACTTAATTACTGTGGACTTTAGTCTATTGTTTCAGTATTTAGAAACAAATGGATTGAGCTACTTAATCTCTCCAATCAACCACCTGGTCACCTGCTAGAATTATGAACTTTTTTTTTTTTAGTTTTTTTTATAATGCCTTTTGAGTATTTTTAACACATATTTTAAATTTAACACACATTTAAAGAGGAAACATAAAGCTAGTAAGTAGATTGTTTATAAGAATATCAAACTCTGCAAACTTAGACTATATCTTTTTTTACTGCTCTTGTTTCTTTATTACTTAATTTATTATTAAATTATTATTTTTTTATATACATGTGGAGCTATAGGCATTTAATTTGATGCTTTAAAATTATGCCTTGTTTTTTTTTAATCTCATGTCCTTAGTAATTTTTCATATTAATTGTGTTGGTTTGATTACTTAGAAATTTCTCTTAATTGTTTTTGGTTTAATTATTCAATAATTCCTTTCATTAAAGCATTTTTAATAATTATATTTGAAAAGATAATCCCTATTTAAATTAAATTAGTCTATTAGACTATATCTTAATAGAATTTATTTTGTCTTGGTTATTAGGGAATGCTAATCTGTTGTGCTTTTTTATTTATTTTTTTAAATTTTTTTATTTTAAATATATTTTATTGAATTTTTACAGGGAGGAAGGAAGAGGGATAGAAAGCTAGAAACGTCGATGAGAGAGAAACATTGACCAGCTGCCTCTTGCACACCCCCTACTAGGGATGTGCCCGCAGTTAAGGTACATGCCCTTGACTGGACTCGAACCTGGGACCTTTCAGTCCGCAGGCCGACGCTCTATCCACTGAGCCAAACCGGTTTTGGCCTGTTGTGTTTTTTTAATTTAAATTCTTTATTGTTTAAAGTATTATATAAGTCTCCTTTTGCCCCACTGACCTCTCCCTGGCGGTCACTCCCCTGGCCCCCAGCTCATGCCCTCATCCCCTCCCCCCATCTGTGTCCATTGGTTATGTTCATATGTATGCATACAAGTCCTTTGGTTGCTCTCTCACCCCCTCATCCTCCGCCTTCCCTCATAGGTTGGACAGTTTGTTCCATGCTTCTGTGACTCTGGTTCTAATCTGTTTTTAAAGCATAGGATAAAAGAATAATAATTTAAAGTTTGGGAAGGAGTTGTCCTTTTATGTAATTAGAAATACACATTCTGTATATTGATTAACTTGTCATAATTGTTTTAATCCTTTGATGTTGTAAATTGAAATTTTAGATCTTAAATAAGATTCTCTTTTATTTGTGTGTAATTTAGTATTAGGGCATTGTGGTTGTGAAAGTCTTAATTGATAAATATAAATAGGCAAAATGTTAAGGCTTCACTTCAGGTAAGTCTTTTTTAATTTTCATGAGAGTGTGAAGAAGTATTTATGACAAATATAGGGCAGTATTGCATTGGCTGGGTAGCTCAGTTGGCTAGACTAGAGCCGTGGTTGGCAAACTGCGGCTCTCGAGCCACATGCGGTTCTTTGGCTCCTTGAGTGTGGCTATTCCATAAAATACCAGGGCCTGGGCCAGTCTATTTGGAAGAAGTGGCATTAGAAGAAGTTTAAGTTTTAAAAATTTGGCTATCAAAAAAAATTTTAATCGTTGTACTGTTGATATTTGGCTCTGTTGACTAATGAGTTTGCTGACCATTGGTCTAGCATTGTTTCCATATGCCAAGGCTGCAGGTGTGCTCCCCAGTCAGAGCACATACAAGAATCAACAGCGAATGCATAAATAAGTGGAACAACAAATTAATGTTTCTCTCTCTTTTTTTCTTTTTCTCAAGTCAATAAAAATTTGTTTTTAAAAATATAGGGAAGTATTTTAATATTATATTGTTGGCTTTATATCTGATGTTGATGTATACTGTAAAAAACAGTTGTATAATTTTACTCATAGATGTGTTAATATTTGCTAATTGTAAAGTTATAAGAGGGGAAAAGTTACTGTAGGATTCCTATATATTTTAATTTCTTCAAGAACATAGACATCAGGCAGCCATGCACATTGGGGCTTGCATTTTCTTGCTGTGTTTTGGAACTGTGGTAGAACAATGTCACGAAACCCTGGAGCCTGCTGGAAGATAAGCTGCTGCAGCAGAGGGGAAACTTCCCAGCTGAGTTGCAGTAAACCTAACAACCCACCTACTGACAGATCCATGAGTGAGACTATCTAGCCCAGGGTTTAGCACACTAGAGTTTACTGGCTTGCTGCCTATTTTTGTCAATACAGTTTTATTGCAACACAGCCAGAGTTATTTGTTTATGTGCTGTCTGTGGCGATTTTCCTGCTACAATGACAGAGTTTAGGAGTTGCTATAGAGATTGCATGGTCTGTGAGCCCATTAAGAAAAAGTTTGTTGCCCTAACCGGTTTGACTCAGTGGATAGAGAGCATCATCCTGCGGACTCAAGGGTTCCAGGTTTGGTTCCGGTCAAGGGCATGGACCTTGGTTGTGGGTACATACCCAGTAGAGAATGCACAGGAGGCAGCTGATCGATGTTTCTCTCTCATTGATATTTCTAGATCTTTATCCCTCTTCCTTCCTCTCTGTAAAAAATCAATAAAATATATTTTTTTAAAAAAGAAAGAAAAAGTTTGTTGATTATTATCCTACCATCCTACTCACACCCCAGCCATCAGGTGACCTAACTGATCCCACTGACCACCTGAGATCAGATATTATTTCTTGCTCATCTAGGGAATTATGAGCAATAATAAATAATTGTTCTTCTAAGCTTCTAAATTTAAGTGGTTTATTATGGAACAAAGATTAACTGATATAATGGAAATGTATCAATAAGAGAATAAGAGTGATTTTTCCATGTAATTTGGCATTCATATTAAAACATCTCATTGATTTGTATTCTTTTTGATTATAGATGTTTTTTAAACTTTGGAAAAGTTTTTTTGTAAATTTCATGGTAAAATTTATGAAAATTAGACAGTCAAAAGGGTTTATTAAAATGGACATAAGAGAATATTTTATTTTATTAATTGATTATGATGCATTTAAATTCAGTGTTTGTTATTTTTATTATCATTTTTGGTACAAGTGTCTCAGGATTTGTTACTAGATAATTACCACATTTAGTGTCGTGGCTGTACAACCTGCTACTAGTTTATAAGTTGTATGTTGAAGGATATACTAAATAGTTAACATTTCTGGAAAAATATTTTGGGGTTCTTTATTAGATTTCTTGTATAGCTTATGTAAGCATTTGAATACATTAAAAAAGTTTTTTTTTTTCTAGAATAAAAGTATTGCTGCCATATTTTTCTATTTTGAATGCTTTTATATTTGAGAAGATTAAAAATTACATTCTGAAAGAAAAATTGGCTCTACCCCCAGGCTTCTCTGAGTTTATGTAATAAATGAGGTTAGGAGTTTATTCCTTTTGTTCAAACTCTAGTCTTTTTTATTAGGATCATCCCTTTTCATAAGAGAGTGCTACTTCTATTTCCATTTGGGTTGATTCTTACAATATAGGTCTTTGTCCCTTCAGTAACCACATAAAATAGTTTCTCACCTGGTACTTGTCAGGTGATATAAACTCAAATTCACTGCCATGCAGAACCTTTCAAAAACTTTGCCAAGAAGAATAATCTTATATAATATAGAGGCAATATGCAAATTAACCACTTCATCACACAAGATGGCTACTTCCCTGTGGTCACAAGATGGTCACACCCATGTGGTCATAAGATGGCCACCATAAAGTGGCCGATAGGGGAGGGCAGTTGGGGGGACTGGGCCTGCAGGGGAGGGAGGGTAGTTGGAGTGGACTAGGCCTGCAGGGGAGGGCAGTTAGGGGCACCTGGACCAGCAGGGGAAGCCAGTTGGGGGCAATCAGGCCAGCAGGGGAGGGCACTTGGGGGCGATCAGGCCTGCAGGGAGCAGTTAGGTGCTAAACAAGCTAGCAGGGGAGTGGTTAGGGGGTGATTAGGCTGGCAGGCAGAAGTGGTTTGGGGCAGGCAGGCAGGCAGGCAGGAAGGCGAGTGGTTGGGAGTCAGCAGTCCTGGATTGTAAGAGGGATGTCCGACAGTCAGATATCCCCCAAGGGGGTCCCAGATTGGAGAGGGTGCAGGCTGGGCTGAGGGACACCTCCCCTCCCCCACAGTGCATGAATTTCGTGCACCAGGCCTCTAGTATTATGAAGTAATGATTGAAGGATATATAGTACAATATATTTCATTTTTAGTTTAAAATCTATTCCTTATTTTAGCCCAAGTCTTATATCCGGACTCATCATATTGACCTTCTCCGGAATTGATTTTACTGAGTGTGTTTTGGCATGTAGCCTATATTTAGTGAAGTTGTTGCAGATTGCCCTGAGAAATTCATTAGAGGGTTTATTTTAAGAATGATCTCGGAGTCAGGGATAGTTGTATTTGATTTGATAACCTAGTTTGTTTTCATTCTGTGAACATTATGTTCTTCTTTTGAGTTAGCTGCTAGCTTGACAAACAGATTTTTTGTCCAATTCTAGAAATTGTAAGGGCCTAATTTGCATGATCTAATTTGCATACCAACCTTTTTCCTGCTTCTGTTTTATTTTTCTTTTCTTTTGTTCTTCCTTATTATCGTTTTAATAATTTTATCTCACTTCATTATATATACTTGGAACAATGTATAATGGTATAAATAGAAATTATACTTGTGAAGTCCTTTGGATGTGCTGTGCTTGAAGGTTATCTAGTGTATCAAGCTTGACAAGATATTTGAAAAGATAATAATCTGGGGTAGTAATAATTATATCTGACAAAATAGACTGTACAACCAAGGCTATAGTAAGACAAAGAAGGACACTATATTATATAATGATAAAGGGATAAGTTCACGAAGTGGATAGAATCCTTGTACATTTATTTATCCATCCTATATGGGAGCACCTAAATATGTAAAGCAAATCTTGATGGATATGAAGGGAGAGATCGACAATAATGCAGTTAAAGTAGGGAATTTTAATACCCAATTGACATCTATGGATAGGTCTTCCAAGTAGAAAATCAACAAGGAGACCATGGCCTGAAATGTCACAATAGATCAAATAGATTTCATTGATATCTGCAGAGCTTTACACCCCAAAGGAGCAGAACATATATATTCTTTAAAAAAAAAAAAAATATATATATATATATATATATATATATATATATTATTGATTTTTTTACAGAGAGGAAGAGAGAGAGATAGAGAGCCAGAAACATCGATGAGAGAGAATCACCAATCAGCTGCCTCTTGCATACCCCCTTCTGGGGATGTGCTCGCAACCAAGGTACATGCCCTTCACTGGAATCGAACCTGGGAACTTCAGTCCACAGGCCGATGCTCTATCTACTGAGCCAAACTGGTTTCGGCAGAACATATATATTCTTTTCAGGTGCTTATGGAATGTTTTCTAGGATAGACTACATGTTAGGACATAAAATAACTCTCAATAAATTTAAGAAGATTGAAATTACTTTGAACATTTTCTTTGACCATAATTCTCTGAAACATAAAGTCAATCACTAGAAGAAAACTGAAAAACACACAAAGACATGGAGGCTGAATAACATGTTATGAAATAATGAGTGGATTAGCAATGAGAAATCAAAAGATATCTTGAAACAAATGAAAATGAGAGCACAACAACCCAAAAATCTGTGGGACACAGGCAAAGCAGGCCTAAGAGGGTAATTTGTAGCATTACAGGCTTATCTCAAGAAATAAGAAAAAATTCAAATAAACAGTCTAATTTTACATGTAAAGGAACTTGAAAAGGTACAACAAACAAAGCCCAGAGTCTTTAGAAGGAAGCAAGTAATAAAGATTAGAGCAGAGACAAACAAAATGACTCTTAATGAGAAATAAAAGGCATCCAAATCAGAAAGGAAGAAGTAGAAGTGTCATTATTTGCAGTTAATGTGGTACTATATATAGAGAACCCTTATGATCCCATCAAAAAACTACTACAACTTATAAATGAATTCAGTAAAGCAGCAGGATACAAAATATCCAGAAATCAGTTGCATTTTTACACACCAATAATGAACGATCAGAGACACAAAAAACAAAACAAACCAACACAAACAATCCCATTCGTAATTGCATTAAAAAGAATAAATACCTAGGAATATATTTAACCAAGGATGTAAAGTAAAAGATCTATACTTGTAATATTATAAGACATTGAAGAAAGAAATTAAAGAAGATGAAAATAAGCAGAATCATATACCCTGTTTATGGATAACAAGAATTAACATCATTAAAAAGTCTATACCACCCCAAAGTAATCTACAGATTCAACCTAATTCCTATCAAGATACCAATGACATATTTCACAGAACTAAAACAAACACTCCAAAAATTTATATGGAACCACAAAAGACCCTGCATAGCAACATTGATCTTGAGAAAGAAGAACAAAGTTGGAGGAATCACACTACCTGATATCAAACTATACTACAAAGCCAAAGTAACCAAAACAGCATGATATTGGCATAAAAACAGAAATATAGATCGATGGAACATAATAGAGAGCACAGAAATAAACTCAGCCCTTTATAGTCAATATTTGACAAAGAGACAAAATCATACAATGGGCTAAAGATAGTCTATTCAATAAATGATATTGGGAAAACTGGACAAGATATGCAAAAAAAGAAAAATGAAACTAGACCATCTTCTTACACTGCACACTAGAATAAACTTAAAATGGATTAAAGACTTTATGTTAGATTCAAAACCATAAAATTCTAGAAGAAAATGTAGGCAGTAAAATCTCAGACATTTTTCGTAGCAATATTTTTTCTGATATATATCCTTGAGCAAGGGAAACAAAAGAAAATATAAATAAATGGGACTATCTCACACTAACAAATTTTTGAATGGCATAAGAAACCATCAACAAATAAAAAGACCACCACTGAATGGGAGAACATATTTATTAATATATCTCATGAGCCACAGATCAGTAAGTTAGATGAAACTTAATCAGTGCTCTATTCTGTTCCATTGATATAAATTCTCTATTCTGTTCCATTGATCTGTTTATCCTTATACCAATACTACACTGTCTTAATTAAGTCTTGATGTTAGATAAATTCTACTTAGTTCTTTTTTTCATAAGAGTATGTTGGCTAACTGACTATTTGTATATCCATTTAATTTTTAAAATTAAGATGATTCTTGCCTTTTTCATTTAAAAAATGATATGAGAGAGAGAGAGAGAAAGAGAGAGAGAGAGGAGAGAGAAAAATCAATTTCTTGTTCCACTTATTTATGTATTTCTTGGTTGATTCTTGTATGTGCTCTGACAAGGGATCAAACCCTCAACCTTGGTGTATCGGGATGAAGCTTTAAATTAACTGAGCTACCAGGATGAGGCATCTTGCCTATTTCTAAAACCATATATACTGAGATTTTGATTGGGAATTTATTGACTTTATATATTAATATGGAGAGAATAATATCAGATTTTCTGATTTTCTGACAGGAGTTTGTTCATTTATTTACTTTTCCAAGTTTATTCACATAAAGTTATTTCTAACACCTTCTTATGGTTTTTATGTCAAAGACACTGTTGTGGCTCTATCTGGTTTGGCTCAGTGGATAGAGTGTTGGCCTGCGGACTAAATGGTCACAGGTTCGATTCCGGTCAAAGGTACATGTCGGGGTTGCAGACTTGATCCCCAGTAGGGAACCTGCAAGAGACAGCCAGTCAATGATTCTCTCCCATCATTGATGTTTCTATCTCTTTCTACCTCTCCCTTCCTCTCTGAAATCAATAAAAATATATTTAAGCCCTAACCAGTTTGTCTCAGTGGATAGAGTGTCAGCCTGCGGACTGAAAGGTCCCAGATTTGATTCTGGTCAAGGGCATGTACCTTAGTTGCAGACACATCACCAGTAGGAGGTGTGCAGGAGACAGCTGATCAATGTTTCTCTCTCATGGTTATTTCTGACTCTATCCCTACCCATACCTTCCTCTCTATAAAAAAATCAATAATATATATATATATGTATATATATATGTGTGTGTGTGTGTGTGTATATATATATGTGTGTGTGTGTGTGTGTGTATATATATATATATATTTAAAAAAAGACACTGTTGTGATGATCCCTGCTCTATTTCTGATAGTAGTTATTTGAGACGTCTATTTTTCTTGAGCAATCTCACCAAGGATTCAGGGATAAATGGTGATGGAAGGAGACTTAACGTGGGGTGGTGAATATACAATCTACAGAATTGTATATCTGAAACCTCTATAATTTTATTAACCAATGTCAGTCACCTCAATACATTCAATAAAAAGTTTCTCATACCATTAACTTTGTTTTACCGACTTTTTTCTTATTTATTTTCTAATAATTGAGTTATTCCCTTGCTGAAATGTTTTAAAAGAATTTTTTTTATTAAACCTCGCCCAAGGATATTTTCCCATTGATTTTTAAAGAGTGGAAGGGAGGGGGAAAGACAAAGAGAGAGAAAGAAACATTGATCTGTGAGAGACACATTGATTGGTTGCCTTCTGCATGTGCCCCAACCAGGACCAGGGGTCAAGCCTGCAACCAAGGTGCATGCCCTTGACCTGAAATAAACTTATAGTCCTGCAGTCCTCAAGCCAACACTCTAACCACTGAGCCAGACTGACTAGGACTGAACTATTTTTGTATGGTTTGAATTAATTTTATATTTTTCCTTTAGAGTTTTTTAAATTTAATATCTGCAAGTAGAGATTTATCCAAATTGTTGCACGTATCAGTAATTTGGTGTTTTTGTTTCTGAGTAGTTGAAATACGTCTGGGTTATTTTCAGGTTTTGACAAGAAAAAGCTGATATGATAATTCATGTATAGGTTTTTTTTTGTGTGTGTGAACATAACTTTTTATTTCTCTGGGATAGAGTCCCCAGAGTACAATTGCTGGGTTTATATAATAGTTGTATGTTTAGTTTTGTAAGAAATTGCCAAACTTTTTTTCAAAATGACTGCACCATTTTACATTCCAACTAGTATATTAGCCACTTAGTTTCTTCTCTGTATCCTCACTGGCATTTGATGTTGCTGCTATTTCTGTGTGTGTTTTTGTTTGTATTTTGTTAATCGTTAGCTGACAATATTTTTCCATGGATTTTTAGAGAGAGTGGAAGGGATGGGGAGAGACACACAGAGAGAAACATCCTGTGAGAGAGACATCTATTCTTGCCTTCCCCATGCCCCAATCAAGGCCAGAGATTGAGCCTGCAACCAAGGTATATGCCCTTGATAGGAATTGAACCCGGGACCCTTCTGTCCGCAGGCTGATGCTCTATCCACTGAGCCAAACTGGCTAGAACAACGTTGCTTATATAATATTTAAAAAATTTTTTTTAACCCTTCTGAAAGGTGCATAGTGATATTTCATTATTGTTCTAACTTTCATTTCCCTAATGGCTAATGATGTTGAATATCATTTCACATGCTTATTTGTTATCTGTGTATCCTTTTTGGTAAAATTTTGTTAAAGTTTTTTGTTCATTTTTTAATGGAATGATTTGTTGTTTTTACTGATAATTTTGCATGAAATTGGGAATAAATTAATTCATTTTGTTGAAAACTAATTATAAAAGATTTTACTTTTCTTTTAAGATTCCTTAGGTGGTGTTATCATATTGTAAGAGATATAAGACAATGTAAATTTGAACCAAAGAAAAAGGTATAGTGCTATTATAACTTATTTGTTAGGTATATATGCTATTTTATTAGGAAGAAGAGAAAATGTCATTCATTTCAAATATTTATTAAGGTAATTTAGATATGTGAAAAAAATAAGTTAAATATTTAAGTGAATTTATTAAGGGAAGTATTAAATAGTCATGCAGGATTAAGATTAGAAGATGAAAAAATTAGGAAAGTAATATATTTATTCATTTTTTAACAAATATTTGCGAGTCTTCTATGTGACCGGCACAGTTTTGGATATGTGAGTTATAAGAAATTACTTTTGTAGAGCTTACATTCTAGCAAAGAGGTAATCAATAAACAAAAAACATAAAAATAAGTCGGTTGTATAGACTTTAGATTCAATGCAGTTGAAAAATTAAAAAACAGTAGAAGGTGTGGGGTATTGGGACTTGTGGAGGCAAGGAGAGAAGTCAATCTACAGTATGTAACATAATGGTTGTGATAGAGCTTAATGAAAAGGCGATATTTGGACAGATTTGGAAGCGGTGAACAGTCTGAGATGACTAGGGCACAGTGTTAACACAGTGCGAAGAGCCAGGGCAAGGGTATAGACAGTAAGTTGTCTGGTGTGTTTCTGTCATTGGATTTTGTAACTTAATCACAAATTATTATATCAAACATATGACTGACACTTAATGAACAAAAGCTAATTTTTTATATACCTTCTCTTAGGGTGCTGGGGAAACTCCCCACCTGGGGTTCATTATTGGCTTGTCTGAAAGCCTGAGATTACAAACTTTGTTTTAAATCCCTTCATAACACCGTTTTTCTTGGTATTCTGGACTTAGGCTTACTCACTTAAGGCAGTCTTAGGTTTCCTTAACTTCCCAGAGTTAATGTTGTAGGCTAAGGCTTAGTGGAAAACACTTGGGGAGTTTTTTTTGAAACCATTTTTATTTTAAAGCTTTGAGTGCTTTGTGTTCAAGGAAAGAATGGTTCAAATAATAATTAGAATTTCCTTCTTCTCTGACTTAATGTGTTGTAAATACTGTTATTCCTCTCTTAAGAATAGGTATTTCAGCTTTAACAAGAGTAACAGTTTTTTTTAAAGGAAGTTTAAATCTGGTTGTATTGTTTTTGTTAATGAGACCTTTATGAATATCACTTATGGTGTAGCATACTGAGCTGTATAGTAATGCTATAAAGTACATCTTTGAATAATAGGCTATATGGTCCATACTATCCTTGATAGTGTCCAGTGTCTAATTTTGTTTGTTTTGTATTCTCTTCTTTATCAGCTGTCACTTTTCACTGTTTCCAGTTTTAATACTTTCTCTACTTTAATCTGTATTAATGCAGATGAATGTAAGTAATTTAATGAGAAAATAGCTTTCTACTTAATTATTTATAAAGAAAGCTCTGGGAAATAATATGAGGATTTAAAAAATACTTGTTAACAAGTTAAGCGCCAAGCCTGTTTTGTCTTCCTTTCCGTTTAGCCCACTATCTCTGATTTCACCAATATGCTGGAAGCACCAGTAAACTTATGGGCATTCATTGTAATATTGATTTAGTTAGGAAGTTATGTTTTTGCTTGTCTTGTTAAAATAGGAAATTATCAGCTTAAAATGGACAATATTATTGGGTCGGCAAGTAAGTAATTGCGGATTTTTTAAAGAAAAAGACAATTTTTTCATGGAACTAAATAACTTTATTCTGTAATGTATTGCCCATTTTGATCAATGACCTTTTGCCATCTTTCAGGCAGCATCATAATCCCACGTTCAAAAAACTTCTGGTTTTTATTAGCAAAAAACTGAATCAGGTACGATTTGACATCATCATCATTATTGAAATTTTTACCATTCAAGGAGTTTTGTAAAGATCGAAACAAAAAGTAATCAGATGGTGCAAGGTCAGGACTATATGGTGGATGTGGCAAAACATCCCAACCAAGCTCCATTAATTTTTGCCGAGTGACCAAAGATGTGTGTGGCCTTGCATTGTCATGATGGAATACAACACCTTTTCGATTTGTCAATTTGGGCCACTTTTCTTCAACTGCATTGTTTAATTTCATTAGTTGTTCAATGTAGACATCAGAATTGATCGTTCGGTTGGGTGGTAAGAGTTCAAAGTAGACAATTCCTTTGTAATCCCACCAAACTGATAACAAAACCTTCTTTTGATGAATATCAGCTTTTGATGTTGTTTGAGTTGGTTCACCTGGCCTGCTCCACGATCTTTTCCGCTTGATATTGTTGTAAACAACCCATTTTTCATCGCCAGTTATCAGTCGTTTTAAAAATGGATCATTTTCATTACGTTTCTTTAGCAAATCGCAGCTGCTAATGCGTTGCGTTAACTGTGATTCTTTCAGTTCGTGAGGAACCCATGTATCGAGTTTTTGAACATAGCCAAGTTGTTTTAAGTGATTTTCAATGCATGTATGTGATACATGAAGCTTCTCTGCAATCTCACGTGTTGTACTGTGACAGTCCGAATTGATTATTGCTTTGATTAGGGCATCATCAACTTCAACTGGACGACCAGAGCGTTTTTCATCTTTGAGTGAAAAATCACCAGAACGAAATTTGGCAAACCAATTTTGACACTGCCGTTCTTTTAAGGCTTCGTCACCATAAACAGCACATAACTTTTTATGAGCTTGCGATGCGTTTTTCCCTTTGCAGAAATAAAAAAGCAAAATATGACGAAAATGTTCCTTTTGATTTTCCATTTTTCAACGAATGCCAAACGAAAACTACAAAACAGATCAAAAAACTTTTTTTACTGATTAACAGCTGAATAGCCAACTATCAAATAGCAAAATGTGTTTTACATTTGTACTACGTCTGCAAACCTAAAAATTCAACTGAAGCCATATATGTGTGAAACCCGCAATTACTTAGCTGCCGACTCAATATATACTAGAGGCCCAGTGCACAAATTCCTGCACCAGTGGGGTCCCTCGACCTGGCCTTCAGGATCTGGTCGAAACACTCTCCAATATCCCCCAAGGGGTCCTGGATTGCAAGAGGGTGCAGGCCAGGCTGAGGGACCCCACCGGTAGGAGGTTGGCCAGCTGGGTAGGGACTATGGGAGAGCTCCAGGGTGTGTCCAGCCTATTTCACTCAGTCCTGATCAGCCAGACCCCACCAGCAAGCTAATCTACTGGTTGGAGCTTCTGCCCCCTGGTGGTCAATGCACATCATAGCGATTGGTCAAGCAGCCAACTGTCTAGTCAGTGCCCCCTGGTGGTCAGTGCACTTCATAGTGAGCGGTTGAGCGGCCTTAGCATATTGTTAGCATATTACGCTTTGATTGGTTGAATGGACGACTGGACACTTAGCATATTAGGCCTTTAGTATATAGGATAAAAAAAAAGCCATTTATTTTAATGAAGCTTTGGGGGAAAACGGAGCTATTTGATAAGTAAAAAGTAAAAGGATATTTTATAAGTTTGAATGTGAGCCTTAAAGATTTCTTTTTGGTTTTAATGCTTATAAAAATCCACAGACTCTAGGAGCTTTTAAGATGAGGGTCCTACTTTTAGGTTTACTTTTTTTACTTGCTGATATAGTATATACTAGTTATCAATTATTTATACTGTCTCTTGAACTTGATTTTGGAATACCTTCAAATCACTCTGGCAACATGCAGGGTAAAGATCTAGGGGGAAAACCAGGGAGAAGTATGATTTTTGAATTTTCAATTATAAGATGTTCTTAGTTCTACCTGGCTTTTGTTTCCACTTGTGTTTTGGAATAAGACCTTAAAGAAACAGACGCTCTCTTTTTAAAATCTACTCTACTTCTTGATACATGTTATATGGGGGAAAACACACACTAGGATTATTTTTGAATTACACCAACTCAGGAAATAAACTAACATACGCTTTTATTTCAAGTATTCTCTCTTGTATACAGAACAGCACAGTACAGTATACAATAATGCTGAGTGCACCTGATTCTGTTTTTCATTTATAAAATATGGTGACCATTCAGATAAGTTTCATGCCCCAGGCTTCTAGCTTTCTCTGATTCTTTTATTACCATTAAAGCCTTTGTTGGGCACTTAAAATATTGACATAAGCAATTCAGAACTTGTTCACAGATTTGGAAGAGCAGCAAAAACCAGGGGATTGAAAATCTAACTTAAAGGCAGCATAATGCAGTCTGATTTTTAAACTATCAGTCTGTCCACTTAAGTTAGTTACATTGAATAAAATCTTGCAGCAAGTTAGTTAAGGATTTTTAAAACAAATTAAACAAAGCTTTTGGTAAATAACTTGAGAATGACTAGTGTTTTAAGTGTTTTTTCCATATAATTAATGGATGTTAGGATTTTTGTTCCTTTTAGTTTTGATCTATTGTGAGTTAAGGAAGTAATCTTTTAAGAAAGTATTTTTTATTGATTTTAGAGAAAGAAGAAGGGAGAAAGAGAGAGAGAAACATTGATGTGATTGGGAAACATGGATTGGCTGCTTTCTACACCCTCCAGACTGGGGATTGAGCCCCCAACCCAGGCATGTGCCCTGGGCAGGAATTGAACTGGCCATCTTTTGGTGCATGGGATGATACTCAACCAACTGAACCATACCAACCAGGGCTAAGGAAGTAATCCTTTAAAGGAGCATTTTAATTAAAAAACAGAAACAAAAAAACAATGCAAAACCTTTTAATTACTTTGGGGGAGAGTAATTTGTAGTTTCACTTTTATTTTTGAATATGAAATAATTATTATTAATGTTAAAACAATAAAGTTATCAGAGTTGGATTTTAAAATCATATTTGTAGTTTAAAACATTTTTTGATACAAGGATTCCATGAAATCTTAACATTTTTTCACGTATAGATTTGTTTTACAAGTTAGAGAAGATATGAAGTTGATGTTTTTATATCTCCAAAATTAGGATATCAAAAATGAAAGTTTATGTTTAACTTAAATTTACCTGTGCATTTTGACCTTATTACTTAAAGAAAAATTTTTAAAAAAAATATATTTTATTGACTTTTTACAGAGAGGAATAGAGAGTTAGAAACATCGATGAGAGAGAATCATCCATCAGCTGCCTCTTGCACACCCCCTACTGGCGATGTGCCCCCAACCAAGGTACATGCCCTTGACCGGAATCGAACCTGGGACCTTTCAGTCCGCAGGCTGACGCTCTATTCACTGAGCCAAACCGGTATCGGCTACTTAAAGAAAAATTTAAGTTTAGTGTCTTTGATACCTAAGTACATTACTTAGGTAGGTGAAGAAATAGTAAAATTTTAAGGTACTTGTTCTCTTGGTTTACAAGCATTCTCCTCTCTTAATTCTCCCACACACATACAAACAATGCAGGAATTTGCTTCATTGCTCTAGTTTATTTTGTAAAATTTAGCTTACAAATATTATTGCTCAATTAAAGACTTCTAAAAGATATGATGCCTTTGAAAAACTAACTTATTCTTTATATATTTAAAATATAGTCTACTAATGAAATTATTGGCCAGGTAAACTTCATTTTAATTTTTTAAATTACGTATTAATTTCTATATTTAAAGTGATGATTTTAGTGCTAATAAGAACTAACAAGTGTGATCTTATACTTACTTTGGGCATTCATGAAAAATCTCATCTAAAAATTGTAAGGTTTAAAATATGCCAGTAGCTACCAGCTGCTAAAGAATTCCATTTGCGATTTTATTCTTTTACTTCTTTGTAATTTAAATGCCTTTATTTAAAAAGTTTAACTTAAGGATATTGTAAAGTATATGGCATTTTAAGATTAGATGGTATCCAGAACATATAGTCCAATGAGTTAGTCCAATGTAATTGGAGGAATTATTAAATGACACTGACCTCATTTCCTTTAGAACAATGAAAATTAATAGTTTCACATTTTATTAGGCTGATATTCCAGATGTAGTGTACATTTAATTAAGTGTAGTTTCCTTTTAGTTATGGTATGTGTATCTGTTTTTTGTCGCAAATTCTTTCTAGTTTTACAGTTTTCCACATGTTTTCTTTCACCATTTATGATTTTTTTCAAAGCAGAGCTATAAGGATTTAAATCACTTTAGCATGCAGCAAAACAGTTCCCATTCAAACAATAAACGCCATTTTAAAAAGCCTTTAGATCTTCTGTCACTTCATAAATATAAATGTATAAAACGTTATGCAGTTGTAGTGCCCACCTGCTAATTAAATGCAGATTTTGCTCAAACTTGCTTAAAATCTGTCTATTTGTTTCAACTATGTCTCTGTTCAGAATACATATGGCCCTTGTGAAACTAATTATGCTTATGGAGCAGCTGTTAAATTTAGTGCAACTAATTTTATCCAATATTTTACATTTTAATTGATTACCTGTGAAGAAATTAGCAAATTAACACTTATTGTACAGTAACTGTATCGTCTTTTATGGGTACTTTCAGATTTAACAAGTGAGTTAGTCCCGGATAGAATAAAGACATTTCTAGGATTTTGAGATAGGAAAGTTATCGGTAGACCTTGATTATCTGGTGTGAAAATTTAGGAAGACTGATGAGTGATGCCAGGCATCTGTGTGTTCTGTATCTTAAACATGAGAAGCAGATTGGAAAGTAATGGCTTTTTCGCAGAATTTTGGTAACATATGGGCTTATCTGGATCTAAGAAGTCTTTGAAGATCTTTGAACTTGACTAAATGACTTAACCTTTGGCATAGTGGGTGGGTTATATACTTTTTTAGAAGGGAGGCACTGGCATTCTGCATTTTTCTTTTGCTTTTTTCCTCTTTCCAATTCTACCCTTAATATTTTAGAAATGGGGGTACTGGACATGATGATTGGGAATATTTGAATATTGACATGATGAGAATTCCAAGATATTTAATTGGTTGGATCTACCTGTAATAAGGTGGAGTCAAGTTTTTGGTAATATTTCAGAAATGAGTATATGTAGGTATTTATTTTCTATTTTATATATTTTAATTGAAAATGATACTGTAACCAGATCTTATCGGCAATGTGCTATAGTTGAAAGGATGTGGACAAACCTGGGTTCAAATTTCAGCTCTATCACACATTGGTTCTGTGACCTCTGAACTTCTCAGAGTTCATTTTCTTCAAAGCAAAAACCAAACTAACCCAAAAAAACACCCCAACCCCGCCTCATCCCAAAACAAGAAAAAAAAAAATTCCTCAAACTACCAAAAGGAGATGACATAGCAATTATATGTTTAAGTACTCCAGAGAATTAAAAGAGATAAAATAGAGGAATACAGCTAACACGCTTCTTAGCATTTAGAACATCCTTAGTAATAATAGGGTTAAATGTTATGCCCTGTGATATTGCTGAATAATAGATATACTAAGCAAGCATATTATTATGTGTACATATATTACAGCATTAACTATTATGGTAAATGGAAGATTGGTTTTGATTTTTATTTACCAGCTTTGAATTTTGATAACTAAGTTGTAAAACTTGATGTGAGTGATAAGTCCAACTAAATATATCGGGAATTTTGATAAATATTTCAGGGGGCGCTATAGGTAGAGAATTACTATGCCAGGAATATGTAAGCAATCCTGTTTATAAATATTGTCCACAGCAACTTGATCCTCTGCCCCTAGTGAGGACAGTTGACCTTGGTCCTATAGAACATGTGGCAACTATATTGATCTAGACAGATTTCTCTAAGGCAGATGTAGGGTCACTCAGTGGCCAAGGCTGAAGGATATTAGCCCCCTCAATTTATCTTAGTTAAAATTCAAAGTGCGTGTTTCCCCCAAAGAAATAGTGTTGTTGTTGTTGGTTGTATTTGAAAGTCTTTTGGTATAATGTTTCAGGTACTTTCTGTCAATTAGTTTATATGGGTTGGGTTGAGAAACCATTGATTTTTATGGTAAGTTTCAGATAACAGACTTATTTATACATGAGGTTTCAAATAATTTTTTTAAAGCCTTCAAATGGAAAATTTTAAGCCCCCATTAAAACAGGATAGTATAACAAACCTTCATGTAGCCATGATCTAACTTCATCAGGTAGTGTTTTGCCAATTTCAAGGAATATTTTAAACTTTGCTCGGATGTATTTTTTTGGTTAGTTTGGTTTTTGCTTTGAAGAAAATGAACCTTTACTTTCCTCCGTTGCTAATTTAGCTCCAGGACCAATACTTGACTGTATATAATGCCTTGTGTACAGGGTAGCTCCACTCTGGCTAGTGGATTATTTCTCTTGTATGGTATTCAAGATTCCTATTGCTTTCCAGTGTATGTTCTTGGTCCCATGGAATTTCACCACACATACATATTTATAGATTGGAACTTGTCAGAAGATCTAGGGGAGCCCACTGGAGATTTCTAGATCCCTCTCTCTGTCCAACTTCTTTTTTTTTGGTCTAACCCATTACAAATTCTAGCCACCTTGGCCTCCTTGAGGATCTGTTTATGTCCTTAACTCAGCAAGTCAATAAACAGTACTGATTATTTATCTGTGATTTCTTTATTTTTCCTTGCCATTTTTACCAAGGGTTTATCAACCTCATTATTATTTTCAAAGAATCAACTTTTTCTTAATCTTATGATTCATTAGTTTTTGCTTCCCCCCACCCCTTTATTTCTTTCCCTTTACCTTTTATGAGTATAATTTTCTGTTCCTTTTTTTTCTAACTCCTTGAGATGAATGCTTAGTTTTTGTTAGCTTTATTCTTTTTTAATATATGTATTTAATGCTATAAATTCCCCCTTTGCTATAGCTATAGACTACACATTTTGATGTTCTGTATGATAGTTTTCATTCAGTTCAAAATTTAAAATATCCACTGTGAGTTCATCTTTCCCATGGATTATATTGAAATATATTACTTAATTTTCAAACATTTAGAAACTTTTCTAACTGTCTTTTGTTTATTTTTTTCTTGCTTAATCCCACTGTAGTTGGAGACCATTATCTGAATACCTTTCATCTTTGAAATGTTTTGGGATTAGTTTTATGGCCCATCGTAAGGCTTATTTAAGGAATTATTACAGATACAATTGATAAAAATAAATATTACACAGTTTGGGGATCCAGTTAAGTAGGTGAATATAACCACTTGTTCAGATATTTTATATCTTTTTTTCCCCCATCTTAAAACTGGATACATTTTATCAGTTACTTAGAGAGCTCACAGACAAATCCTGATAGTTATTTGTCTGTTTAACTTTAAGTTCTGTCAGCTTCTACTTTATATATTTTAAGGCTCTGTTGTTATGCAAATTAAGAATTACCATATATTCTTTTTAAAGTGACCTTATCATCATTAAATGTCTCTATTTCTAGAAATATTTCCTACTTTGAAGTTTGCTTTGTCTGATATTGACATAAATTCACCAGATGTTTGCACATCTTTTCGTGTTTTTTTGTTTTAAAACTTAGTTTTAATATTTAACATGTTCATACTGAAAGCTATATATAGTTTGATTATTTTTAATCTGACAGTCTTTTTATTTTAATTGTATTATTTAGTCTATTTATGTTTATTGGTTATATTTGGGTTTAAATCTTCCACCTTATTCTTTGTTTTCTATTTGTCCAATTCTTCTTTTTTCTACTTCCTTTTTCAGTTAATTATATTTCATTTTCTTTTCTGTTAGGTTGTTAAACATTCTTTTAATATTACTTTATGTGCTTACCCTAGAAATTGTAGCATGTCCTTGACTTGTTGGAGTCTAACATAAAGTAGTACTTCTATTACTTTCGTTTCCTCTAGCTTTGATACCTGAAGGGTAGCTGAGTAAATGTACCTGTGAACACCTTTCCCCTCCTTGGGCTCTTCAAGGAAAATGAAAACCATTGTTTTGCTGTATATCTTGTAGTTTAGAAGATTGATGCCAACTTGACTTTCTTTGTTGGTGATTTGATCAGAGTATTCATTCTCCCGTTATCATTTATGTGGATTAACTTCATCATTATATTTCTTAGAATTGACTATGGTAAATCCATGTCTCCATTTACACATTGTAAGCTTTCTACATGTAATGATTCTTTTAGTTCCAAAAGTGTTCTTGGATTACGATTGAAATATTATTTTTTCTGCTTTTGGAGTCTCAGGTTGAATGCTCATTTACTGCCTCTTTTTTTTTTTTTTTTTTTTATTACTTTTTCTGATCCTTTCTACTAGTTTGTTAAAAGTTTATTTTTCTTGGATCTTTTATCACTAACATTTGTATATCGTATTATCCTATATAATAAAGAGATAACATGCAAATTGACCATCACTTTAACACACAATATGGCTTCCCCCATGTGGTCAAAGATGGCCACCTCCATGTGGACACAAGATGGCTGGCAGGGGAGGGCAGTTGGGGGCAACCAGGCCAGCAGGGGAGGGCAGTTAGGGGCAACTAGGCCAACAGGGGAGAGCAATTAGGGCCAATCAGGCTGGCAGGGGAGGGCAGTTAGGGATGCTGGGCCATCAGGGGAGGGCAGTTAGGGGCAACCAGGACTGCAGGGGAGGGCAATTGGGAGCAACCAGGCCTGTAGTGGAGGGCAGTTGGGAGGGACAAGGCCGGCAGGGGAGGGCAGTTGGAGGAGACCAGGTTGGCAGGGGAGGGTAGTTAGGGGTGACCTGGCCGGCAGGGGAGGGCAGTTAGGCACAATCGGTCTGACGGGAGCAGTTAGGCATCAATCAGCCTGAAAGGAGAGTGGTTAGGGGATGATCAGGCTGGCAGGCAGAAGTGGTTAGGGGCAATCATGCAGGCAAGCAGGTGAGCAGTTGGGAGCCAGCAGTCTTGGATTGTGAGAGGGATATCTCACTGCCTGTTTAGGCTCGATTCCGGTGGGGTCCCAGATTGGAAAGGGTGTAGGCTGGACTGAGGGACACATCCCCTCACCCCCAGGTCTCTAGTATGCTATATTTAATGTTGGATTATTGTGTTACAGTCTCCTCTGTTTTATAGATTTTTTTTTGTGGGGCATATATATCACCTGAAAAATTTGATTTTTTGTTATTGTTTTTATTATAGTTGTTTTCTTTTTTCTTTTTTAAAATATATTTTATTGAATTTTTACAGAGAGGAAGAGAGAGGGACAGAGAGTTAGAAACATCAATGAGAGAGAATCATCAATTAGCTGCCTCTTGCACACCCCCAACTGGGGATGTGCCTGGAACCAAGGTACACGCCCCTGACTGGAATCAAACCTGGGACGTTTCAGTCCACAGGCCGATGCTCTATCCACCGAGCCAAACCGGTTTCGGCTTATTATAGTTGTTTTCTATCGATGTTGGATTATTTTGTTGTTGTTGTTGTTCATGATAATGTGAAGCATTTTCCTGGATCAGGAGTAACAGACAGTACAATGGAAGGACTGAAGGTTTTGGGTAACTTATAAGTTGTTTTGAATGATGCTGTGCTATTATTAATACAGTGAGGTCGAGTTTCTTTAATAAATGGAAAACTTTATGGGAAAAGCTAGATCTATTTTTAAATTCTTTGATGCCATCTGTTTTTATAGAGCTCTGAGCTTTACTACTTTATTTTCTATTTTCTTTTACCACCATGCCATCAGTGGACATTTAACTTTGTCAAGTATATCTCTTTCCTAGAGTATAGGTCCTTTTTTTAAAAAAAAATTCCTTGTTATGGTTTTAGTTGGATTCTGGTTGGGGATGAAAGTAGATGTTCATGTTCAAAATGCCAACCTGATATGTAATCATGTTAGTTTATTCCATGTGTAATTTTTAAATTTAATTTTAATGACAGTTTTATTTTATAGCAAATACAGTCTTCTTTTGTAGAGCTCTACTTAGGAGATTATTTGAAGTATTGTTGTTTTTTGAAAAATAATATATTAGGGTATTTGTTTTGATTCCATGTGTTTAGAACTTATTAGCCAATTAAGAAACTTGACAAATTGGTTCTTGAGGGCAGTAATTCATTTTGTGTAAGAGTGTTATGGTGATTCTTCCTATTTTGTAGATATTGAAAGCATTTATCTGGTATAATAAGACATACTGCTGTCCATTTATTGCTTATATATTGTGTGTTCTAGAGTGCCACATTTTTTATCAAACGTTTCTTTGCTTATAATATATCTCCATATTGGCTTTGGCACTCTAGAGATTTCTAGAGTGATTTATCAGAAAAATATGTATTTGAGAAATGAGGAACAAATAGACATCTTAAAGTTTAATATAGTTTCTTTGACTTTTCTTTTTTTGTCTTTGTCTGGTCAGGATAGGAATCTTGTTATTCTGATCTGTTACTTAATGGAGATTCTTCAAATATATAATTAAAGTTATTTAAAGTAAATGGGGTTGTTCATATGTATAAGACATGAGTTTTACTCAAAGTTGTGTAAAGTAATTCTCATGACAGCTAAGAAGTCAGCAGCTTAATTCATTTTAATCTGTGATTTCATGGGCCTTTATAACAGCCTTTAATAATGTTGTTTTGCCCATGGTTGTTTTTTGTTTTTTTTTTAAATACATTTTTATTGACTTCATAGAGGAAGAAAGAGGGAGAACGAGATAGAAACATCAACGATGAGAGAGAATCATCAATCGGCTGCCTCCTGCATACCCCACATTGGGGATCGAGCTGCAACCTGGGCATGTGCCCTGACCAGGAATCAAACCTTGACTTCCTGGTTCATGGGTTGACACTCAACCACAGATACACACTAGCTGGGCATGTTTTGCCTATGTTTTGATTTGCTTTCTTTTTCCCATGTATTCTTTTTTCTCATAGCCTATAAGTAAGATTAAGAGGCCTACAGTATCAGGATCAAAATAATAGACATTAACACATCGGGATAGTGATATTTTAAAACATTACTTTTGTTAAAAGTATAAAACTTTTTACTTTTTTTTTTTTATATCGTAGATGACCTAACTTATAAATCTGCCATTGCTATCATAGTTTATTGAGCCATAACAGCAACATTTTAAGGAGAATATTTGAGAATATCATACATGGGTTACTTGTATGAAGACATATAGTGAATATTGAGCAAGGTGTTTTTGGAGAATGGCAAGCATTTGCTTTCTACAGTGGAATCTGTGTTAGGGAAAACCATAAGATCAGTTTGGGGATAATTTATTATTTAATGAATTGGGTAAGTTGAGAAGATATCTTCAGAAAAGAAGCTGATAAAACGGGAAATTTTCTCATCGCTGTTTTTGTTTTCCAAGTTTTGGCCCTCTATAGAATCTGTCTCCTTTTGGTCACTGTCCAGTACCTTCAGATAGTTGTTTTTTTATAGTTATCTGTAAGATCATCAGTCTGGTAGAGGCTTTTTTTTTTTTTTACCACTACTGTGAGGCAGCACCTGAAGTTTTTTATTTTTTAAAAGGACACCGTATATCCTACCAAATACTGTTATTCATTTAATACAAAGAATGGATAGATTAGAGTAGAGGCAGTTTTATTGTAACGATTAGAAATAATAAATAAGGTTGACTTTATTAAGAAGCAGAGATTGTAGGCATAGGGAAGACTCTATCCTTGGATACTAGATTAGATATATTTAGATGTTATATTATCCGAGGAGACTTGAGTAATCAAGACTTGATTTGAATTTTTAAAACTTTTACTTGCAAACACTTTTTGACTAAACTTTAATTTCCTGTAAAGTTGACAACAAATATACCCCTCATGTATCATTATAACTGAGAGTGCTTATTTATAAATAATCATACTTGATGCTTGTTTCACAGAATTAAACTAAATCCTTTTCTTTCAGATAATTTTAAAGGATATTTTCTTTTCATAGTACAAGATATGCACTAAATGTATTTAATATCTATTCTCGATAGGTCCAGGTCAAGACCTCGTCCACGTTCCCATAGTCGAAGCAGTGAAAGGTCCAGTCACAGAAGGACCCGTAGTCGATCTCGGGACAGAGAACGACGTAAAGGCAGAGATAAGGAGAAAAGAGAAAAGGAGAAGGATAAAGGCAAGGACAAGGAATTACACAACATCAAGCGTGGGTAAGTTGATATTTTCAAGAACATTAACCAAATCTTAAGCAGAATTAACTCAGTGATTCTGTGACAGTGTTCAAACTAATTTCATTCTTGGATGGAAAAAAGAGGTGAATATAATACGGAACGAAGAAGGAGTAAGTCAAAATAGTTATCTCAATTTTTTACTGTGTTTTCTATTCCTATTTTTATTTGCTTATATAACAAATCTTAGACACACAAAATAAATAGTGCTATCAAAGCTTAGTATCTCAGTAAAGGAAAGTTTGCAGAATTCTTTAGAAAAGTTCTACATTCAATTTTACTTATAAATATGAATTTAAAATTTGAAGATACTGAATGATTTACTATTGGTTAGGTCTCTTTCAGTATAGAATGCGGACTTGGTCAATATTAAGGTGTATGTGTATGTTATAGTGTCTGTGCCTACAGGACCTGGGATTTATTTTTTCTGTAATTGATATTATTGAAACAGTTACTCTAGCTCTGTCCATTTGGAGGGCGAAATTCACTCATAACTGTTTATTAAATTAGAAGCTGTTAAAATGAAATAGTAAGTTTGGGTTAATAGCTTTTTATTTGTTTTACTCAAAACTGACATGGATATCTCTTATTCTATGAAGTAAAACATCTTGTAATTTATCCCCATTTGTCAGTCTTTCAACACCTTACATATATTCACTTTAATACTTGAATAAAAAGTGTTTATTTTTTATGTATCAATCAGATTTTAGTGTTAAGTTGAAGAGCTTACAAGGATCTTGGATATGGCTTTTTTGAGACCTTGATTCTATGAAGAATTAAGTTTATTAAAGGATATAGGACTCTTCTCTAATCCTTTTCTTTTTTCAGTTGTCTGTTTATTTTTCATTTCCAGATTTACAGTGATATTATATAAACCTCCCTAGATTGTTCACTTTTAAGTGTTTGTTGAAATAATAAATTTGTAGTGGATTTTGTAATAGAATAACATTATTATGTTACTTTCTTTCTCATGATTACCCCACAGATATCATTACAAACTAAGTAGTAGTGATCATGAAATTTCTGAGTTCTGTTCTTTTCTAATTTTAAATGTTATAGGTGAGGAGATAGTGTTAGATATCAGGCTATGAGAATAGGGAAGCTGAGTTAGCCAGAGTTGGTAGAATGGAATGAGGATCAGAGAGAGTGTGAAGGGAAACTTGGGAAGATGATAGACTTGAAGAGAGGATGTAGAATAGGTTTCTGAGATGGAAAAATATGAACTAAAAGAATGAATAAATTATGTCAATGAAGGAACTGCCTTACTTCTTGTTCCTTTTTTCCCTTTTGGTTTATACTTTAGATACTACATAACTATGAGAAATATGACTATGCTTTTCAGTACTCATTAAGTTTTTGCTTTTTAATCTCACTAACTTTTAATTTTTTAGAGTAATATTTGCACAGTTGTATAAAATTGATATTATATAAAGCATAATTTTGAGAATTTTAAGGGTAAGAAAAATCATAACGTGAATAAAACATGGAGGTCAGGTGGTTTCAGGAAAGGTTCTCATATGGTAGGGTCTGGGCCAGACTTACAGGTTAGACTCTTATTTCATTTAGTGTTGAGGTGTTCAAGGGACTCATTCCTGGGTAAAAGTTTCACAAGCCCATACTGTATTTGTCATTACTTCTTATTCAGCAAAGGGAGTGAACAAAGACCAAACAAGAGGGGCCAGTTGAAGGGCCCTGGGTACTGACACCAAAACGCTGTGAGTAGCCTGATTCGGTCATCTCCATGATTTTAGTAGACCATAGTACAGGGTGGTGCAATGCCAGGGTGCCCTATCTCCTGGTTAGTGCTAAGAACACACATATCCTTACATTTTGGTGTATCCTGAAATCAGGTGTTCTGTTTTTTTTGTGGGGTGTGTGTGTCAGTGTATACATTTAATATGGTAATATGCATATATGTACAGATACACCCTCCTTTGTTCCAAAAATGATTTATCTTTTTTTAAAAAGTATGTGTTTGTTTTCTAAATCTGCAATTTAAGCTATTCAGGGTAGAGAATGGCTTATATTCTTGTATTACTCATAGTACCTAATGTACATGTTAGTTGAAAAGAAATATTTACAGACAGTCCTTAGGTTACATCGGATTCTATATATGTCATTTCATGGTTACATCACCATCTTCCATTTACAGTATTTATAAAAAAAAATGTTCCCTCATTTCGACGTATGTACATATGTGCTTTTTGTTTTTTATTATTTATTTACCACAAGTGAAGGTCAGGAATTATCCTTCTTTTAATTTTTTTTTTTTTTTTTTTACTGTTTCACTTCATTGCTGCTGTGTATGTGCTCCATGTGAGTGATGTAGGTGCTTATGTAGGTGGGTTCTGACTTACAGCAAAAATGAAGTTTTGTCGTGCTATAGGATCGGATCTCCGACATAACCCAAGGACCTATTGTATTGGTGATTGATCAGATATGCTCATTCATTCATTTGTTCATTTGTTAAGTCAATAGTATTTAAATGCCTTCTATCTGTCAAGTACTGTTAGGGAATAAGGACTTGTAATGGTAGGGGATTTCATGCAGGTCCATAGTAAGCATATATAGAAGGGAAGATATATAAGTAATCACAGTAACATCATATGAGCTAGAATGCTTTGGTCATAACGAACAAAACCAGGGACAGCAACATTTTTTTCTAGATAGTAAATAATTTAGGTTTTCTAGGCCATACGTGTTTATTGCAACTATTGAATTCTGCCCTTCCAGCACAAAAGCAGCTATGGATAATACGAAATGAACAGCATGGCTGTGTTCCAGTAAAACCTAAAAGAGATAGTTGGCAAGATTTGGCCCAAGGGTTGTAGTTTGTCAACATCTAGTTTACGCCATAAGCACACTTACTGCTAATATAACAAATAGTTTGGAGGTGAGCAGACCCAGGCCCATTTTATCCTTCCAACAGGCCAGTCTTAGCATATTGGCTTTCATCTTCAGTTGTTTTGGTTTTTTTCTCTCTTTTCAAAATTTTTTTCCTTCTTTGTCTTTTTTTGTTTGTTTTCCTTCTTATTTCTTCATCTTCAGTTTTGACACATTCCAGTTGAAAGATATTTCTACGAACATTAGGTAAATTGGTTGACTTAGAGTAGTCAACATGTTAGGGAGTGGCTCTCAAAAGAAGAGGAAGAAAGAGATGGGAACGAATGTTGCATGCAAAACAAAGGTCATATGGAAAGACGTGGAAGCAAGCAAGGTAGATATTTGAGGAACTGAAGTCTTATAGAGCTTGGTTTAGAGTAGGAGAGAAATAATGATGAGAGACGATTACTGGAATACCTTATAAGTTATGTCAAGGAGTTTAGAGTTAATTCTAAAGGCAATGAGAAGCCAGTGAAGTTTCAAATAGAGTGATGATATGATCATTACTACATGAAGTACGAACAAAATGCTTTACTTACAGAGGATATAATAGTAAGCATCTAACATTTATTATTCCCATAATAAGGTTTTACTGGAACACAGCCATGCTGTTCATTTCGTATTATCCATTAGCTTTTCAGTAGATGGATACTGTCTTCAGAAATGTACCCACTAAGACTTTTGGAATATTTTCTTCAGAAAGTTGAGTTTATACTTTTCTTCTTTTTTTTTTTTTTTTTTTTTTTTACAGAGAGGAAGGGGAGAGAGATAGAGAGTTAGAAACATCGATGAGAGAGAAACATCCATCAGCTGCCTCCTGCACACCCCCCTCTAGGGATGTGCCAGCAACCAAGGTACATGCCCTTAACTGGAATCGAACCCAGGACCCTTCAGTCCTCAGGCTGACGCTCTATCCACTGAGCCAAACTGGCTAAAGCTAAATAGAATTTTTTGTACTGAAAATTGACTTCCAGTAAATCAATTGACTTTTAATCTTTCTGAGTATATGTATTGAAGCCATTGGGATAGCAGTGAAGTTGGGCTTCAACTATAGCCCACAGCCTTTAGTTACCTATTTATAAAATCTTTCATTAAAAAGTTGACTATTCAATGCAATTAGATATTAAGTATATCATAACTATTTTAGGTATGTCTTTATAGACTAAAAATGCAGAAAACACACCAATGGAGGCAATATATGCTTTTGTTCATAGGAATTTCTACCTTTGAATATGTAGCTGTTTTGAGTAGCATATCTTTTTAAAGTGTGCTATGGTTGTTTACATCTTGGTAAAGTTAAATTGCAAAAAATTACAATTTTTGCTCATTCTTATAAGTACCGCGCGCTAACCGATTGCGCCACTGGAGCCCCCAAATTTTTGCTCATACTAATTCATTCATAACTTTTTTTCTTATAAGACAAGTTATTCTTTTGAGTCTTAATTTATTCTTCTGTTAAATGGGGATAACAATATTTCCAAAGCAATAAGTGTTTAAAGCAGTGTATAAAAGAAGTCGAGTACCATATAGTAATCATACTTTATAGATATGTTAGTTATGGCTTTGACCTTGGCAATGTTCCAGTGTCTTCAATTGTAGCATTTCATGTAATAAATTCCTGTTGATGAGGTTTTTCTTACCAAGTGCTTGGCAGAAGATGTGATTTGGGAATGCTGGACCCTTGAGCTTTGACAGTAGTTACATACTCCTGTCATATTTTTCCTTATCTCTTATTTCTTTATGCAGCAGAAACTCATTTATGCTAATTTACCCCTATTTGCATATAGGTTATAGAGTTCTGTGGTGCAGGGTGTGCTTAGAACTCCTTTTAAGTGTCTGTTTGGATCAAAGCAGGGCTCTGTGATAGCTGTTGTCTGACACCAAGCTGTGTGGTGTTGTTTTCATTAAACATTTATCACACTTCGAATGTGACAGCAGGCAACTTTGTACCAGGATAACATGTTTTCATGCAAAATTTATTAAAAAAGATGAGATTTTGTAGGGATCTTGTTGCCTTTCACCAGTGGCGAAGGGTAAATGTTTGGTTCGAAAGAAGTATACCTTTAACACGTGTCATTGTAACATGCAAAGAAGCTTCCTACTATCAATTTTGTTAAGTTGGTAAACAAATACATCTTTATGTAAATGTGTGCACTGGATTTTTTTTTTTTTGCTTTTTAAGTTAAAGTTTTTACAGTTTCTTTGTGAATTGAATGAATACCATAACAGTGGCCCACTATGATGTTGGACCTTTTATATTGCAATGAAATTTACCACCCAATTTCCATTGTACAGGTTTGAGTATTTGTCACTAATATTAGTTTTGCAATAGAAACCATAATTTTCAAAAAGGCAAGGCCGAGAAAGGGAATCTAATATAACAAAAAGAATATTCAGCAAAAGCAAGAGACAAGGTTTCATGAGTTCTCCCCCAGGTCACCACTGTTCTCTTATTTATTATGTCAGTACATTTTAATTATCCCAGACTTTGCCTGATGGGATTTGATTTGAATTATGCCAGATAGAGATTGCATGGCATGAATTGTAGGCTCATTCTTCCTTTTTGTGGTTGCCTGACTGAGAAAGGCCTTCGGGTGAGAGAAGGCACTTTTACTTTCCTTTTCCATTCTATAGAGGTTGAGGAATTACAGTTACATGAAGAAGTTAGTGAGAGAATGAAAGTCTCATGCTGTATTCTTCAGTAAGTTTTATCATATGGACTATCAAAAACTTGGTGGGATCCTTTTCACGAGGTGTTACAAAAATTATGTTGGAATTAACATTCAAGAGTAAAAGGAGAAAAGTGAGTGATGGGTAAAGGAAATAACTTTGTCTTAGAAACCATATAAAAGCCACATAAACCTTCGGATTCTTACTCATTGTGCTTTGGAGGTATTAAAGGATAATTTTTTAAAAAGGTAAAATCATGACTCATAATCTGTATAGAGAAAAGGCTAAGTGACTGACATCCATCCATCCATCCATCCAACCGACCAACCGGTACATATGACGCACACTGGAAATTTAAAAATAAACTTTGACTCCTGAATGTGCCATACAGAGAAAGCTCTTGCTGGCGCTAATTTGAATGTTGCATTTGGTGGGAAAGTTCTTTTCAGAGGGGATTTTTGTGCCACCATGCTATGCAATTGGCCATAGTACAAACAAGCTTAAAGTACTGTAGTGTTTGGGGATGTTTCAGACAATTATCCCTTAAAACAAATATGAGATCAGAGAATTCTGCTTATAGTGAATGGTTAATAAAACTTGGAGATGGCAAACTTGATAGCAGTTTTCATTTAGGAGTAGATATTATTGAAAACCCCCATGAAATGATTTGTAACGAATCTATTATTGTAGCTACCTTTGGAAATAGTATATCTATAGATAATATTAAAATATATCTAAACGTGTGATTCTTTGTCCAAAAAATGATCACATTCATAAATTAAGTGAAGAAATTTTGGATTTACCTGATGGAGATTTTCACAGCTATTTTGAGTGATGATTCCATCGATTCAATGGATGATGCCAAAAAGGAAAAATTTCCTGTCGAATTTCTTAATAGTATTACACCTTTGGGAATGCCGTTTCATAAATTAAAATTGAATGTAGGTATAATCATGATACTAATGAGAAAAATTAATAGTAAATGATGTCTTTTTAATGGTGCTAGATTTATTATCCAAAGATTGCGATCTAATATAATCGAAGCTGAAATATTAACAGGATCTGAAGGAGAGGTTGTTCTGATTCCAAGAATTGATTTGTCCTTGTCTGACACTGGCCTCTCATTTAAATTAATTTGAAGACAGTTTCCCGTGATGCCAGCGTTTGTGATGACTATTAATAAATCACAAGGACGAATTCTAGACAGAGTGGGAATATTCCTACCTGAACCCATTTTTGGACATGGTCAGTTATATGTTTCTTTCTCTTGAGTTCGAAGAGTGTGGGATGTTAAAGTTAAAGATGTAAATACTTCATCGCAAGGGAAATTAGTCAAGCACTCTGCAAGTGTTTTTACTGTTAATGTGGTATACAGGAAGATAATAGAATAAGTTTAATGAATTTATTAGTCATTGTTTCTATTAATGTTGTTTTTTTTATATTTATTATTCAGATTATTACAGATGTTCCTCTTTTTTACCCCCATAGTTCTGCTCCAACCAGTCCAACCCACCCCAGGCCCTCGTCCCCCCCACTGTCCTTGTCCATAGTTGTAAGATCTTTGTCTAATCTCTTCCCGTACCCCCCTCGAATTGTTAGTCCGCTCCCTTTCCATGCCCCTGATTCTATTACATTCACCAGTTTGTTCTGTTCATCAGATTTTTTTATTCATTTGATTTTTAGATTCACTTGTTTATGGATATGTATTTGTTGTCACTTGTAGTTCATATTAATATTGTTTTTATAACATGATTTTGATGTTTTTATATCATGTTTTTGTTGTTTTAATATCATGTCTTTGTTGTTGTTATATCATATTGTTATTGTTTATTATTATTTTCATATACATTTTACTAATTTTTTCTTTCTTTTTTTGAATATATACTTTATTGATTTTTCACAGAGAGGAAGAGAGAGGGATAGAGAGTTAGAAACATCGATGAGAGAGAGTCATCGATCAGCTGCCTCTTGCACACCCCCAACTGGGGATGTGCCTGCAACCAAGGTACATGCCCTTGACCGGAATCGAACCCGGGACCTTTCAGTCCGCAGGCCGACGCTCTATCCACTGAGCCAAACCGGTTTTGGCTTACTAATTTTCTTTCATCTCTGACACTTCTATTATAGAGAAATGGTGAATAGCAATATTAAAATATTTCTTCTAATTAATTTACTTTCAATGTGCACTGGGCCACTAGTATATACATAAACATACTCCAAAGGTGTTACTCAACTCATTTATTAATAGTAATTAGTGAAATATTACAAATAGCTCAAAGGAGAATGCAAAGAGTGGGCACTATGTAGGCCAGCAGGAATATTATCACTTGCATTGCTGTTAATTACCTCTAATTTGTGGAATTTAAAAACATCTCAGACAAAGGAAGGTGGCAAGGTTGAGATAACTTAGAAAGGCACCCTGAAGAGGACTCCCAGTAATCTTCTTTGTTCATCTCAATCATGTTGAATTTTTCCCAACAGAATAAGTTATTATTTTTGAGACTTAAATTTATTCTTTTGTAAAATGGGGATAATGATCATTGACAAAGTATAAATACTAGAAGCAGTGTATAAGTCAAATCTCAGTTAATGAGGCTTATTTTGTTTTTTATTAGTAACACCAATTTAATGATTGATTCTTGTGACTACCAGTTTCTCAACTATCATTCTTTTTTTTCTTTTTTTCCACTTTTGCATCTTTTTAAAGGCGATCCTCTCAGCCTGAAATACCCTTTCTTCTCTACCTCTTCTGCCATTTCCATGTATATTTTGGAGTTCTATTTAGATGTCACTTCATGAAATATTCCCCACCCCTCTCTGGTGTGCCCTGCAGTTAGTGCCCTTGCATGTATATCTAATCTGAATAGAAAACTTTGTAATTTTGTAACTCTAAAATTTTATAATTGCCAGATTATATGAACCTGCTGGGAGCCAATTCCAGCATGTCATAATTACAAGAGTTTTATCAAAAGGTTGATGAAACTTGGGGGTTCAACAAGGGCTGAGTCACATGTACCGTGTTTCCCCAAAAATAAAACATCCTGCGAAAATAAGACCTACTTACAGGTTTCCTTCAGAGTGAAATATAAGGCATCCCCCCGAAAATAAGGCCCCCCCCTAGGCTCTGTCTCAGAATGAAAATTAATTTACCGTAAACTGGTCGCTAGGGCCGCCCCAACTGGCGTCTAGCAACCAGTGACATTATGCGGAGTCCTGACATCACTGCTGTGTGGAGGCTGAGCGGAGGTCGGAGTGAGCGGTGAGCGGTGAGCGGTGAGCGCGGGGCGGGAGAGAGGAGGAGACTTTCGTAGATGCATGTAGAAGAACAGGAGGATTAGAGCGGACAGGACACGGTGTTGAGTGATGGTCTGTCTCTGGTGACACTACCTGATGCTCATAGCCGCCCTCATAATGACTGAAGGTTCTGTCAGTGGCAGACTCTGCTCCAGCCCAGATCCGGGCCCCAGCAAGCCCAGTGACAGTCCCCAGGCAGGTCCCAGGGGGTAAATGTCTGATAAAGGGGTAGAGGGGTTGTCTGGTGAAGGTGTTCAGTGGCACAGGGATGGGGGGATGGGGGTCACTTAAAATGACACAGGAGGATCAGAGGGGGCAATAAAATGACACAGGAGGATCAAAAAGGGTTACTAAAATGGTAATCCCCCTCTGATTCTCCTGTGCCATTTTGATTCCCCCCTCTAATCCCCCCTGTGTCATTTTAAGTGATCCCTCTCTCCCCACCTTAATATCCCAATTCCTTTTTTTTACCCTTAGAAATGAGCACAAAAAAAAAAAAAGCTACTCCATGGAGTACAAGAAAGGAATTGTGGAAGACTCTTGGGATCAAAATCTTACTGCTTTCTGCAAAGAGAAGATGTTGAGTATCCGATTGGTCCAAAAATGGTGAGCAGAATATGGTAACCTCATTGAACAAGTGGACAAGGGAAATGCTAAAAAGCACAGGTGGGCAACCATTATTTTCCGAGCTGGAAGACCTGATCTGTGAATGGATTGTTGACAGGAGAGCAAAGGCTTTGGTTGTGAATAGGGCTCAGATTCAAGAATTTTCCCTTGCAATGGCACCACAGTTTGACATAGCCCCCGAAGACTTCAAAGCATCACAACACTGGCTGGATAATTTCCTTCAGCGAAGTGAACTGTCTTTAAGAAGATCTACAGCATTGTTTAGGTTGGAAGATACACAAGTTATTAAGTGAGCACTTGCATTCAAGTCCTTTATTGATGATGCTGACTTCTCTAAATACGTACAATCTTTCCAACATGATTGCTATGGATGAAACTGCAGTGTTTATGGGCCAATCATCTCAAACAACAATTGAACAGCGGGGTGCCTCCTTAGTGTACATTCCCTCCACTACTTACGAAAGTGCACGTGTTTCCTGTATTTTGGCAATTCGTCTGGATGGCACTAAAATCCCACCTTTAATAATTTCTAAGGGCAAGAAGGAAAAGATTGAATGTGTTTTGGGAGTTTTTATTCTTGAAACTGAAAATGCCTGGGCCACACAAGCAGTTATAAGGAAGTGGGTCGATTTAATGCTGCCGCTTGTTATGTGAGGGAGCCAAAGAGGTCCGCTAGTCTGGAATGCAGCCAGCACTCACCGCACTAAAGACATGAAGACATTTCTTCACGAAAGAAAAATAGATCAGATAATGATTGCCGCAGGAATGATGGCCTATCTCCAGACTCTTGATATTGGAATAAACAAGCCATTCAAAGACAATTTGTGCATGGAAATTAATGACTACATTGAAAATAGAATGGAGAGAAATCAGCGTGGAAACTTTGTGACTACAAGAAGTTGTGACTTGGGTGAAGAATTAATGGGAGAATTGCAAATGCACTGCGAGCAGGCTACCTTGACAAGAAGTACTCATTTAAAGACAGTGCTATTGCTAAACATGAGATTTGGTCCACTGATTCTGAAAGAAATGGAGTCACAAGAAATTCACCAGGAAATTCAGGAATTGGATTGTTATGATGATGTTCCAGAATATGATGACATAATTGTCATTGAATAAATGAAAAAGTACTCATTTAAAGACAGTGCTATTGCTAAACATGAGATTTGGTCCACTGATTCTGAAAGAAATGGAGTCACAAGAAATTCACCAGGAAATTCAGGAATTGGATTGTTATGATGATGTTCCAGAATATGATGACATAATTGTCATTGAATAAATGAGTAAATTCTTGATACTGTAGGATTCACAGTTTGTCTGGTTTGTGTTGACAACTACCATACTACCGTACCGTATACAGGTAATAAATTTCCTTTATTTTCATTTAACAATAAATGTGTATGTATTCTTCTTCATGGAAAAATAAGACATCCCCTGAAAATAAGACCTAGCGCATCTTTGGGAGCAAAAATTAATATAAGACACTGTCTTATTTTCGGGGAAACAGGGTAATGTTGAAATGGCTGGAAAGGCATTTCCCCCAACCCTGAATAGGATGATTATTTACTGCCAGACAGATCAGGGCATCTTAATCTACCTTAATGTTATTACCTCCTGTTTTCCAAACACCTGAACAGCTGTAGGCTATCCCCCAATCTGACAATGCTTCTGTACCCTACCCTTTTTTTTTTTTTTTTTTTTTTTTTTTTTTTTTTTATTTAGTATACTTTATCGATATTCCACAGAGAGGAGGAAGGGAAAGAGATAGAGAGCTAGAAACGTCAGTGAGAGAGAAACATCGATCAGCTGCCTCTTGCACACCCCCCACCATGGATGTGCACGCAACCAATGTACATGCCCCCGACCAGAATCGAACCCACCTTTCAGTCCGCAGGCTGGCGCTCTACCACTGAGCCATACCCTTTGAAATGTATTATTTCCACCTTGCCTTAGGACAAATTGTGTTAATAAAAAGTAAGGGGTCCTGAGTCAAGGGAAGTCTTTAGCTCCTTTAGCTGAAGCCCCACTGATCCCCAATGCTTCTCAAAACTACTTTTCATCTTTGGACTCTTTTTTAATCTACCCACAGCCTTTCTCAGATAGCTGAAACCCTTCGTAATGCTGGGACAAGAACCCTGCCCAGCGTGAACCTTGTTTGTCTTATTCAACATTGTATTTACTTGGATCATAACAAGTACTCAAATATTTGTAGAATACATAAACAACAAAAAAAATGATGGTTTTAGAAATTGTTTCTAAGTAATGAAGTCCAGCTTTTAAGCATTTAAAAATGATAAAGCTGAATTTTTGTATTAGGAAAATAACCAACTTGTTTCTACTATTCACGCCTGGTTTAAGTGTGCATGTACATACACATACACCACCTTCATCAGAGTTTCCAGAGTACATTTTTTAAAAGTATGCATAACTTCCATTATCTTTTTTGTATTTTAAATGTTATCAAACCTGTTACAAATTAATATCACTTAGCATCAGTTATTTAAAATAATTAATGTCATTTCTAGGATTTATATTTTAAATACTGATTAAAATTCCATTCCTCACTGATAACTCTTCACGCCTAGTCTGATTTATTTCAGGATTTTAATTGGTATCACCCACTGTATTGATTTGGTACATGAGACAGGGCAAATCACTAGACTTAAATATACTTTTCCATAGAGATCTTTTTCTGAAGACCTCAGTGTTTGCCTTCAGTTAGGTTATGGATGACTTTTGTAAGCTGAAGTATCTGTACTATTATTAGAGGAATGCAGAGGGAATAACTTGGGGCATCAGCCAAGTCTTTTTTTCCTAAACAAACACGCAGCTTCCCTAAAAGCTCAGTGTTGCTTATAATTACTGATTATAGTTCTAATTTTTACTTAATTGTAAATCACCTTGATTAGCCCAGATGTGAATGATGCTAATCCACATAGAAGCAATCTGTTCAGTTTTTAAAAAAACAAATCTAGTTTCAGTTAGAGAAAGTTAAGTATCACATGATCTTACTCATATGTGGAATCTAATGAATAAAATAAACTGATGAACAAAATAGATCTAGTGACATAGAAACATTAAACAGACTAACAAATCTCAGAGGGAAGGGGGCAGGGGAAAAAGATTAATCAAAGAACTTATATACATATATGCATAACCAGTGGTCACATACAATAGTGTGGTGAAGGCCTGGGGCAGGGGCTAATTTGAGGTAGAGGGGGTCAATGGGGAAAAAAAGGAGACATCTGTAATACACTTAACAATCCAGGTAAAATTTTAAAATCTAGTTTTATTTCTTATAGGCTTTCTCCCTTGTCTAGTTATCATTGGTATGGCATCTTCAAAATATAACAGATTGGAATAAACCATAATATATGGTTGACATGTTAGACAAATCTTGGTGAGCACAGTGGAGAAGTACAAGCTTAACCTCTTTTGATTAAACAGCAAAAGTTGGGAAATAGATATCTACGTAATGATCTACTTTTATATCCTAATATGATATCATGGACAGGTTTAAAGTGGCTGGTTTAAATGTTTTTAATATCCTAGTAAATGAAGTATGTATTGCCAGATGATAGGAATCATATGTTTCTTTGGATAGATGTAGTTATGGGGCACACTTTTCCACTAAAGCAGAGTAAGTTGTAATACATTCCATTTGTGTAGGTGTTGTTAACATATCTTAGATTTCAATGCATTGAAAATATATAATAAAAGAAAAACTCCAGATGGTGTCATTGGGGTTAATGCTTTTCATTTTAGTGCTAAGGATATTGTCCGTGGGCTCCGAGATTGCATATAACTACAGGAAGATTGGGTTGAATTTCAGTTATAGATTGCACCTTGTGGGTATAAGCACAGAACATTCTCTAAATGCCGTTACATATGTGATGATCGCTAACACTGCAGGTACAGTTAGGGAACTGCAACAATGCATGCTGCTGTTTTAATTCTTTCTGAACTCCTAGAGGAGGTTTTGAAACGGCAGCCTTGGCCCCTATGGATATGCCAGCCGGTGACAGGCCACCTGGAAGTAGATCATGAAAATCAATTAGGTTGTCATGTTGAAGTCTTAGCTTCTTTTTCATAAGTAAGAAAGATAAAAGGAAGGCATTCCACATTAGAAAAAGAGAATAGTCGATATAGAATTTTAAAGAAGTATAATGCGTATTTGTAATAAGCCAGAGGTAAAACATATATTGTGACTACTTAGAAATTAAATCCACTCAAGAAGAATGATGAAAGACAAGAGAACAAGAAAAACATTTTATCATTCAAAGCTGTCCAGACAAAGAAGAGTAGTATTTTTGTAAATACACATACAGAATTGCTCAGATTGTAAGTATTTATTAAGTTATTTACTCTTTAAATGAAGATTTTTCAGATTCATTTAAAAAATCAGTAGTATTTGATCCAGTGAATTGGCAGCTGCAATGCTAATTTGAGAAATTGTCAAGGCTTAAACTAAATTGTAAGGAGTTATATTGATATTATATCACCAGATGTGTGATTCTGAAACTGACAAAACAGTCTGTTTAAAATATTTACCATTGATACTGTTTTTAGAAATTTTTATATACTCTTTTTTTATTTCAGTTTTTTCTTTAACTCGGGTTTATTGAGATATAAATTATATGCAGTAAAATTCTCTTATTAGATATATAATTCTGGGGGTTTTGATAAACTATAATCATTCTCATCATGATCAAAATATATAAAGTATTTCTGTCACCCTAAAAGGTTTCCTCATATTCCATGTGCAGTCCCTTCTCCCCACTGCCAGCCCTTGTCCAATTGAAAAGTTTAACTTTACCCAATATCATATAAATGTATTCATGCAGTATATAGCCTTTTATATATCACTTCTTTCACTTAGCGTGATGCTTTTGAGATAAATTAGGCTGTTCATGTATCAGTTTGCTACTTTAATTGTTTTTTTAAAATATATTTTTATTGATTTTTTGAACATTTTATAAAGGTTCTTTAATTCATACTTTATATCATTCTTTTCTTATTTGTTTTTTTTTTTTTTTAAATAAATCTTTATTGTTGAAAGTATATGTGTACACGCATAACCCCAAACCGGGTTATGCGTGTACACATATGAGTTCATTGGTTAATCCCCCTCCACCCTCCCCTGCCTTCCTTCTGAGGTTTGAAAGTCTGATGTTTCTATTGGGTCGGCAGCTAAGTAATTGCGGGTTTCACACATATATGGCTTCAGTTGAATTTTTAGTTTGCAGACGTAGTACAAATGTAAAACACATTTTGTTATTTGATAGTTGGCTATTCAGCTGTTAATCAGTAAAAAAAGTTTTTTGATCTGTTTTGTGGTTTTCGTTTGGCGTTCGTTGAAAAATGGAAAATCAAAAGGAACATTTTCGTCATATTTTGCTTTTTTATTTCCGCAAAGGGAAAACGCATCGCAAGCTCATAAAAAGTTATGTGCTGTTTATGGTGACGAAGCCTTAAAAGAACGGCAGTGTCAAAATTGGTTTGCCAAATTTCGTTCTGGTGATTTTTCACTCAAAGATGAAAAACGCTCTGGTCGTCCAGTTGAAGTTGATGACGCCCTAATCAAAGCAATAATCAATTCAGACTGTCACAGTACAACACGTGAGATTGCAGAGAAGCTTCATGTATCACATACATGCATTGAAAATCACTTAAAACAACTTAGCTATGTTCAAAAACTTGATACATGGGTTCCTCACGAACTGAAAGAATCACAGTTAACGCAACGCATTAGCAGCTGCAATTTGCTAAAGAAACGTAATGAAAATGATCCATTTTTAAAACGACTGATAACTGGCGATGAAAAATGGGTTGTTTACAACAATATGAAGCGGAAAAGATCGTGGAGCAGGCCAGGTGAACCAACTCAAACAACATCAAAAGCTGATATTCATCAAAAGAAGGTTTTGTTATCAGTTTGGTGGGATTACAAAGGAATTGTCTACTTTGAACTCTTACCACCCAACCGAACGATCAATTCTGATGTCTACATTGAACAACTAACGAAATTAAACAATGCAGTTGAAGAAAAGCGGCCCGAATTGACAAATCGAAAAGGTGTTGTATTCCATCATGACAATGCAAGGCCACACACATCTTTGGTCACTCGGCAAAAATTAATGGAGCTTGGTTGGGATGTTTTGCCACATCCACCATATAGTCCTGACCTTGCACCATCTGATTACTTTTTGTTTCGATCTTTACAAAACTCCTTGAATGGTAAAAATTTCAATAATGATGATGATGTCAAATCGTACCTGATTCAGTTTTTTGCTAATAAAAACCAGAAGTTTTTTGAACGTGGGATTATGATGCTGCCTGAAAGATGGCAAAAGGTCATTGATCAAAATGGGCAATACATTACAGAATAAAGTTATTTAGTTCCATGAAAAAATTGTCTTTGATTTTCTTTAAAAAATCCGCAATTACTTACTTGCCGACCCAATATATCTCTTGGTCTATGTTTGTTCATCAGTTTATATTGGTCATTAGATTCCACATATGAGTGAGATCATGTGGTACTTATCTTTCTCTGACTGTCTTGTTTCGCTTAGCATAATGCTCTCTAGATTCATCCCTGTTGTTGCAAATGGTAAGAGTTCTTTCTTTTTTACAGCTACATAGTATTCCATGGTATAGATGTACCATAGTTTTTTAGTCCACTCATTTGGTGATGAGTACTTAGGCTATTTCCAACTCTTAGCTATTGTTAATTGTGCTATTAACATAGGGGTTCATATATTCTTTCTAATGGGTGTTTCTGAGTTCTTGGGATATATTCCTAGAAGTGGGATCACTGAAGTGAGAGGGTTAGAGAGATAGAATTATGGATGAGACAGGAAGTGATTGATTGGCTGCCTCCTGCCTGGCCACCACTGGGATTCGAACTCGTAACCCAGGCATGTGCCCTGATCAGAAATCAAATGGTGACCTCTTGGTTCCTGGGTTGCTGCTCAACCTTTGAGTCGCATCAGCCTGGCAATTCCTTTACGTTAAGCAATGTTCCCTTATTCTCCATTTACCAGTTTAAGAGTTAAGACAGTAAAGTTTTTTATTCTATACTGTAGAAGAGTTTGTGTAATTTTTGTGTTACTTCTTCCTTAAATGTTTGGTACAATTTATAAGTGAAGCCACTTAATGTAAAGATTATTTTGTGGATTTAATTTTTTTAATAGTTAATTTTTCTGATGATAGGACCTACCAGATTTCTATTTCATTTTGTGTCAGTTTTGGTAAATTGTATCTCCTCCCCCTCTCCTCCCCAGAATTTGTTCATTTCCTCTAAAATATTCAATTTTTGGACATAAAATTTTTATAAGACCCTATCAAGGTTTTCTGTATATATTATTAATTATGTGGTGATAGTGCTTTTCCCAACCTAATAGCAATTGCTTGTGCTTTCTCTTTTCTTAATTTTAGTGGATATTTATAAATTTTATTAGTTTTTACAACCAGCCAACCTTTGGCTTTGTTGATTCTTTGTATGTTTTTTTTTTTTTCCATTAAATTTTTAAAAATATATTTTATTGATTTTTTTTGCAGAGAGGAAGAGAGAGGGATAGAGAGTTAGAAACATCAGTGAGAGAGAATCATTGATCAGCTGCCTCTTGCACACCCCCTACTGGGGATGTGCCCGCAACCATGGTACATGCCCTTGGCCAGAATCGAACCTGGGACCTTGCAGTCCACAGGCTGACACTCTATCCACTGAGCCAAACTGGTTTCGGCTTTTTTCCATTAGTTTTTATTCTTCTTCTAAATCTAATATTTTCTTCTTTTAATTTCTTTAGGTTTAATTTTCTACCATCTTGAGAAGGATGGTTAGTTCACTTATTTTGAGTTTTTCCTCTTTTCTAATCTATTTATCTAAGGTTATGAACTTTCCTCTAACCATAGCTTTAGGTATATCCCATAAATTTGGTATAGAATATTTTCATTATAATTTAGTTCAAAGTATTTTTTAATTTCCATTGCACCATTGCCTTTAACTTATGAATTATTTAGAAAAGTATTCTTTAGTTTCTAAATATATAAGCATTTTCTAATTATCTTTGTTATGTTTAATTTTAAGTTAGCATAGAATAAAAGTTGACCTTTTTTGAATGGGTAGTTATATGAATTTTTATATAACTAGATAGATGTATAGACTCATGTAGCTATTGCAACCATCAAGGCATAGTACAGACTCATCACCCCCAAAAACTCCTTGTGTTCCCCCTTTGAATTTATATTCTCTGGCCAATCCTAGCACCTGGCAACCAATGGCCTGTTTTTTGGCACTAAATTTTTAAAGGTTTATCTTTTTGAAAATGTTATATGAATGAATCATATAGCATGAACCTTTCAGACTGATTCCCTTTCTCATCATAGTGCACTTGAGATTTGTTCAAGTTGCAGCCAAGCTCAACAGTTCATTCCACTTTTTGCTGAGTAATATTCCTTTGTATCGGTGTGTCACTGTTTATTCTTATACTTCTTGAAGGACATTTGGTGATTATGAATAGAGCTTCTGTACATTCATGTATAAGGCTTTCCATTAACATAAGTTTTTCTTTCAGTACATAACTAGATGAAAGATTGATGTGAAATAGGATGAATGGACATCTTTATAGAAAACTTGTATGGCCGAAACCGGTTTGGCTCAGTGGTAGAGCATAGGTCTGTGGACTGAAAGGTCCCAGGTTCGATTCCGGTCAAGGGCATGTACCTTGGTTGCGGGCACATCCCCGGTAGTGGGGTGTGCAGGAGGCAGCTGGTCGATGTTTCTCTCTCATCGATGTTTCTAGCTCTCTATCCCTCTCTCCTCCTCTCTGTAAAAAAAAAAAAAAAAAAAAAAAATCAAAAAAAAAAAATCAATAAAATATATTAAAGAAAAAAAAAAAAGAAAACTTGTATGTACTCACAGGGTTACTTGATTATAAATTGGTAATGAGTATTGTATCCTTTTCCCTGAAAAAAAAAATTCATGATGTGTTATTGTAATAGATATATAGAGGATACTACATTAGACTGGTATACTTGGATTCTAGTCCTGGCTCTTTTCTATATACTAACTTGCATGTTACTTTAGGCTGGTCACTGAACATCTCTGGGTTCATATTCTTTACCTGTAAAATAAGAGGGATAGAGTAAATGGCCTCTGAATTTATTTATTTTTTTATGGCAGAAGATTAGCTCACCAGTCTTGAATGAAGAATTGTATAATATTCTGGGAATTGAAGAGAAGGAAGGGGTTGTACATAACTTGTAAATTATTAGGTCCCTCACATTAAATTAATTACCCTAATAAGTAGTGTCTACCTTTTACATAATCATGGACATTGGTGACTGAATATAGTCTAAGTATTACCACCTAACGGATGATCTCCCTCCCTTCTGTCACCTATTCATTATTGAGTACTTTTTGTGCCAAGTATTGAGCTGGGTCTTGGAGAGCTCATGGTGATCAATAGCAGTAATGGTGCCTGAGTCTATGGAACTTATGGTATAGATGAGGGGAGTGGATAACAAGTGGCAATTTTGAAATTACATAGATAAATATAAAATTGTAATAGTGATAAATATCAAGAATAAGGATGCATAATGCTTTAAATAGCATATAATGGTGGGAGGGGCATTTGACTTAGAACATTCAGGCTAATTTTCCTGAAGAAAGAAGAATGAACAGGAATTAGTGAGGAAAGGAAGAACATTACAGGCAGAGGAAACAATATCATCAACCATAACAAAGGTCTGTAGATGGGAGGGAGACTGATAATAAGCAGTGACTGAAAGATTGTCAGAGTAGCAAGGATGAAGAGGAGGGGGAGCACAGTATGAGATGTTGCCAGAGAAGCAAATAGAGGCTAGAATCTGCAGGATTTTGGTCTCTATCTTAAGAGTAACAGGATGTCTTTGAAGTGTTATAATCTGATGGGTGTCATGATCAGATTAGTGTTTTGAAAAGATCACTCCAGCTGCAGTGTGGAAAACAGATTGCAGAGGATAAGGGTGGATACAGAGAAACCAGATAAGTAGCACAGTAGCCTAGGAGAAATGTAATAGTAGTTTGGATCAGGCTTTGGAGATACAGAAGTTGAAGAATTTGAGATATATTTATGTTTTTAATGATGGATTTGATTTGGTAAAAAAAAAAAAAAAAAGTTGAAGATATTAAAGATAACCTATAGTTTTATTGTTTGTATCATTGGACTGATGGTGATACTTTTTTACTAAGGGTTTTACTAGAAGAGACTATGATATGAGGGAAAATATCATAACTTTTCTTTGGACTATCGTGTTTGAGAAGCCTTTGGAACAATCAAGAAGAGATATAAAGTAGGCCAGAGGATATACAGGTGTAGGACTTGGAGATTTCTGGCCTGGGTGTTGGATTTTGAGGTCATTTTTATCTTTAACTCTTTAGTATTTTGCTTGGATTTTGATAACTACAGAGATCTATGAAGAGGAGGCTGTAGTGACCAAAGCAATTTTTCCCATATGGCAAGATTAAATCACAAAAAAAAGATTAAATCACAATGACGGCTGGGTGTGACCCATAGGCCATAGAAGAGATAAATAAATTGTACCGTCGATTACTTTGGATGCTGTTAAAATGTGTCTGGCACTATGATAGTTACTGGGGATTGCAAAGATGAATAAGACATGGTCTTGGATCTCAAGAAACTTCCATCTAGTTTTTTGAGATCTTCATAAATCAGACATATAAATAGATGATAGCAATGTAGCATGAGTGCATTGGCAGAGAGATGCCCACTATATTAGGGGAGCATAACAGAAGGACACAGCACAAAATGGGTCAGTCAGGGAAGATTTCCTAAAGGTGTTGATACTTAATCTGGAAAAACATGGAAGAGGAAGTAGGAAGAAGATTGAAAAACAAAAGGATCCAGACAAGAAGGATTGGGGAAACCACTTTTATTATTTTTTGGGTGTGTGTATGAAATTATCCTTTTATTGTCAGACAGAAAATGCAGAAGGTGCCTGTGGAACATTAAGCTTTCTTGTTTTTTTTTTCCCCTTATTGTTCTATTTCTTCCTTTCCTTTCTTCTTTCTACCCTCCCATACTCTTTTTCTCTCCCTTTCTGAATAGGTAATATTTAGTTCAAAATTTAACATTACATTAAGATAAAGAGTCTCTTTTCACCTTGTTCCCTATTCACCTAGTTACTGTCCCTCACTTCCTCCAAATCCAGATAATCATATTTATTAGCTGGTTTGGCTTGGTGGATAGAGCCTCGGCCAGTAGACCAAAAGGTCCTGGTTCGATTCCCGTCAAAGGCACATAACCTTGGTTGCGGGCTCCTCTCCTATCTGGGTTCTGGTTGGGGCTTATGCAAAGCAACCAACCGATGTATTTCTCTCACATCCATGTTTCTCTCTGTCTTTCCTTCTCTCTTCCATTTTCCCTAAAAATCAATGGAAAAAAATATCCTTGGGTGAGAATTAAAAAAAAAAAAAAAAAAAAAAAGGATTTTAAATTAGAGAAGCAACAATAAGGAGAATGGATTGAAGACTGAGAAGCCACTTAGGAGTCTTATGTTAAATAATGTGAAAGAGCAATAATGAAGCCTTAGTTAGTGGAAGAAGGAAAGAATGTTATCCAGTTGGATCTTGATCTTTACTTGGGCTCAGAAATGAACCATTTATTTAACACTAGACAATAGTAGAGACACTGAGGGTTGAATTTAGATGAGCTGTGCGAAGGAATGGTGGGTAGAAGGAAGAGTGTAAAACAATGAGCCTTATTCTTGAAACGAAGTAAAGAAGCTAACAGTAGTTAATAACTCATCCACCAGAGTCTTGTAGACCTAATTTTAATTCCAACTCTTTCATTTACTAGCTATGTGATCTTCGGCAAACTACTTAATCTCACGAAGCCTTGGTTTCTTTATTTATAAAATGGCCATGGTAAATATAATTACCTCCTGGGATTGAGTGATGAGTGGAGGAGATAATGCATAAGGGGACCTTTGTATAATATCTAGGATTCACCTAGTAAGGTGAATCATAGATTGGGAAGTTTGAACTTTTGAAGTGATTGTCAGTGGGAAACTAGTATAGTATGAGAAGGTGGTTACTTCAAGGTAGAAAAAGAATATGAACTATTTATACGTAGTTGCTTTGATAATCTGCCAATAGTTGATTTGGAAATGCATGTGAGTACTTTGGGGCTCAGTTTATCCATGCTGAATAGTAAGTTGAATTAAATGTTAAGTTCCTTCCAACTCTGTTCTTCTGATGCCATACCTAGTTATCTTTGAACTCTCAAACCATATATATTATCTGTTACAGATTTCAGAATAAAAACTACACTTCTTTCAGATGCTATTAATTTCTTAATTTGGATTTATTATATGGCAACATCTAGAGTTTTACCTCTATTATACATCTAACTTTGTTTTTCTGTGGTTTCTTCCTTAAATAATTTTGTTTTGATCATAAAAGATACTATTTTTCTTTTCTTTTTTTTCAATAACCACCTTGTAAAAAGACTATTGTTTGCCTTGGCCCTTTTAATCTGTCCATGAGGAATTCAGGCCGAATGATAGGGAGCTGTGAAAATCCAGTTAGTGTGAGCTGTAATCTTTTTTGCTAGCTTTAAATAGTAAGAGTACCATGCAGACACCCTGCAGATAACTGAATCAAAACATTCAGTAATCACCTAAACATGGATTCTGCCTTTGCTCTTATGGAAGTACAGTAGAAATCACTAATGACCATTTACTTTCAGAAAAAACATTTTGTCACGGTATCAAATAAAATCAGGGTTAGATATTAAAAGCTATATTTCACCGGTGTTTGTGAAAAGCATTGATTTATGAAAATTTGATATTTTTTCAGCATTTATAATATCTATTACAGAGTCAGGAAAACATCTTTACAGAAAGAGAATGTTTATAACCCTCTAATCTTTCAGTCATCTACTTCAGATATCACTAAGGAAAAACAAAGAACTGTTAAGATAATCAGGCTTTTGAACTGCAATAAAAGATAGGAAGAAAGTATGTTCCCCCTCTTTTTTTTTTTTTTCTTATAAAAAAAACTGGCCTCACTAATGCAGTTCATTGAATTTAGGTAGCAAAATATTCTCTAATAACTTTGTCAAGTCATGGTCTATTTTCTAGGTTTATAAGTTGTTTTTTTAAGCTAAAAGATGGATCTCTCATCCATTGGATTGTGCATTCAAGTGGTGAGAAACACAGTGTGCAGTATGCTGATGCCTCCTGCTAATTTCATTAGCTTTCCATTTACAAATACTGATGTTGATAATATTTGGGTGAAGTTTATAAAATAAAATAGGCCATTTGTTGAAACCAATATCTTAGTGTTGCCGGCTTGATTCATGCTACGTTAGGAGTTCATAAGTCATTAGTAATCTTCTATGTTTAGTGCATTGTTCTGATCAGCAAACTTGAACTCCTTTGTTTTGAAAGATTCATAGGGCCTAATCTAGAACAAAGGCTTCATAAAGTAGATGCCTTTCCTATGCTTATCGATTTACCTCGGGCAGTTTTACAGAGCTCAGTGTGCTAGTCCTTCAAAATAGGGAGTCCCACTTTTCATAAAAAATATAGATTCTGAGGTCTGTGGCTGTCAGTCCACATTCTCAATGCTTAGTTTTTCAGAAAACTTTTTATTATAGAAATATATTGAAATATAAAAAAGTACAAGTTGGTATAAAGAGCCCAATTTATTCATCTTTCACGTTGCAATACATTGTTTTAGATTTGATGTGTATAAGTAGTTTTGAAAGACTTATTACCATACTAGAGGCCTGGTGCATGAAAATAGTGCACTGGGGGAGAGGGACTGTCCCTCAGCCTGGCCTGCACCCTCTTGCAGTCCAAGACCCCTCGCTCCTTACCACTCAGCTCACTGCTCCTTAGTACTTTTGCAGAAGCAGGAGAGGCTTCCACCACCACCGCTGCTCTTGCCAGCCATGAGCCTGGCTTCTGGCTGAGTTGCGCTTTCTGAGTTGCACTTTCGCTGTGGGAGCACTGCATTGAGGTCTTTCCTGAGCACCCTGCCCCCTGGTGCACATCATAGCAACCAGTTGTTCTGCTATTCGGTCAATTTGCATATTAGGGTTTTATTATTATAGGTTTGCTTACTGTCTCTATGGAGTTCTAAAAAGTCATTGCTGTTTTGGTGGACTAATAAATTTGGGTGTGCATTTAGATGAATAGTAGATAGTATTTAAAGGAATGTTCTAAATTCAACATTTTAAGAATAGTTATAATCTCATTTACTACATACTAAATACATTGATTGTATAAAACATTCTGACAACAGATATTTGTGGGTAAATATCTAGGCATTTGCTAATAATGATAACATTACTTACCAGTCAGATAGCCTCCATTTTCTCTCTTGAAACCATCTTTGTCTCTGTCCTTTCTAAGCCACCTACTCTGATAGTCACATCTTAGATAGTTAACAAACTTGTCATCATCACCAGCTTTACCCCCAAATCTAAGAGAAAAAACAAATTACCACATATTTTTAAAATATTAAGTTATTTATTACCTTCATTCTGTTTTTAAAAATTGATTTCAGAGAGGTTGCAGATGGGAGAGGGAAGGAAGGAGAGAGGGATAGAGAGACAGAGATGTGAGAAAGATAAATCAATTGGTTGCCTCCTGTACATGTCGAGACTGAGAACTGAACCAGCAACCCAAATATGTGTCCTCACTGGGAATCAAGCCCACACCTGTGGGTGTACAGGATAATAACGCTCCAACCAGCTGAAGAGCCACATTAGAAAGGGCTCTTCTTTCTTTTGTTTATCTCCACTGATATCTGAACGGAGTGATATCTCCATTGATGCAGACCAAGCCACCATCATTTTCTACTGGAAGGTACAGATGAACTTCACAATTGGTCTTCTTACTTTCACTCTTCCCTCCACCCCCAACTGTTATCTGCACAACAGGCAAAGGGACCTCTTAAAAATGGAAGTCATGTTGTGTCATCCCTCTGCTAAAGCCCTTTGGTGACTCATTGAATTCTTTGTCTTGAAATCAAAGTCAAATAGGCTCATGTACTCCAGCTTATCTCCTAACACTCATCATGTTCTAGCCACACTGTTCCTTCCATCCTCTACATCTTTGCGATTGCTGTTGCCCCTGTCTGGAATGCCTCTTCCAGGATTTTTTAAAATATGGCTTCTCATTCTCATTATTTAGATCCTTACTTCAAGTGTAATCTTTTAAAAGAGGTCTTTCCTGAGCACCCAATCTAAATTAGCTTTCTTTCCACCCCATTACTCTGTACCCGATTTATATGCTTCAGAGTGGCTATACTGTGTAATCTTGTTAGTACTCCCTCCAGAATATAAGCTTCAAAAGGGCAGGGTCCTTGTTCACTGCTGTGTTCTCAACACTTTTGACAGTACTTCACACATAAAAGGTGCTTTAGTAAGATTTATGCATAAATGAGTTAGATGAGTACATATGTTATTTGAATTTAAAGCTTGGATTTCTTCAGTGGATTATGAATAACTTTCATTTTTAATATAATTTTAATTAAAGTTTTATAGGTATAGAGCGTCAGCCTGCGGACTGAAAGGTCCCGGGTTCGATTCTGGTCAAGGGCATGTACCTTGGTTCCAGGCACATCCCCAATAGGGGGTGTGCAAGATGCAGTTGATCAATGATTCTCTCTCATCAATGTTTCCAACTCTCCCTCTCTCTTCCTCTCTGTCAAAAATCAATAAAATATATTTAAAAATTTTTTTTATAGGTATACGCTTTGTAAAAATTTTTAGTAATTTTAGAATATATTAAGTGAAAACTACTCTGCTTTACAGTCCTTTTATCTTGTTCCTCAGAATTAGCCACTGTTAATATTTACATGCATAATTTATTTATAGCATTATATAATGCATTACATTAATGAGATTATGATGTACAGACTTATGCAAATTGATTTTTATAGTTATGGTAGCTCTTGAGTACTAACGCCTGATGCTTTAAGTTTCGAATCACAAAATTTCTGTTTTAAAGAGTAGATGGTTAAAATCCGTATTTTAAAAACTAAAACCTTTCTCTTGTAAAAATATGGTGAATTTTAAAGTTTAGAATGAAATTACCAAGGCTACTGTAATAGTATAGGTAAGTTATAAAGAAAATAATCAGAATTGGAACCTTTTTATCCCCCAGTTTACATGGAAGTAACTCTAATTGTTTATAAAATTTTTGAAAGTTGTTTTCACCAAATATCTCTTGCATCAAAAGGTATCAGTTGTGCCGGGCCAGTGTTGCTCAGAGGTTGAGTGTCAGCCTTTGAATCGGGAGGTCATGATTCCATTCCAGGTCACGGTCAAGGCACATGCCCGGGTTGTGGGCTCAGGGAAGCCCCAGTTGGGGGTGTGCAGGAGGCAGCTGATCAGTGATTCTCTCTCATTTATTGATGTTTCTATCTCTCTCCGATGATAGCCAGCAAGGTGAGATTTTCTTGTTAATAGTTATCTAGGTGCATAAATAACTCTTATCTTATTGAAGGCAAGTACATGTTTTTTACTTGTACCCTTCCCACTGAGTCACCCCAGTATATATTAAACAAATATGTATCAATTAATAAATATGAGATGTTTTTCCCCAGGTGTTAGGTTTTAATTAATTTCTGTATGCCCTGTTAAATTTGCTGCCTTTTGATAACTCATTAAAGTTCACTCTCCCACCTGTCAACTGGTTGTTCCAGTTACTGCTGCCCAGAACTAAAGGATTTAAAAAGGAAAATTTGCATCCCTTTTGGCTTAAACACAATCAGAAGACTAAGGCATCACAGACACCTTAGTGGATTTTTAAGAAAGATATAACCAAAATAATTATATTGAGGTGGGGAGGGAGAAGAATCTTATACCTAACAGAAACAACAATAGCAAAACTTTAAGGAGACCAACTTGTGAGTAAACCTTTGAGAGCCCTTAAAAATATTTTTTTTACATAAAATAAAATTAAACACTAAAAATAACACCTAAAAGGAATATTAATTACATTTAAAATAAGTCCACTGGATACCATTGTGTCAGTCACAATGTGAAACCACTCTAGTTATCTTAATTGAAGGGATTTCATATGTGGAATTGGTTAAATAGGTATGACAGGATGGTGCCAAAGGGAACACTGAGATAACACAGATAGTAATAGCAAGAATCAGGTACTACTCCTGGGGAAACAAAGAGAAGAATTTGGGATTATTAGGATTTAGTATCTCAGAGAAGGGCAGAGCTGGGACCTTTAACTAGGTGTTGCTTGGCTAACATTGGTACCTCAGGGGCTTGTGGGAGGAGCTCCACTGAACTAAGAGAAAGGGGTGTGTGGGATAGGTCTGGTTCTGTGATAATGGGGTGGGGGGAAACCACCTAGAAATTGGAACCAGCTCTACTGAAGAGTTACTTCCGCGAGAGGAAAGAGTTGTTAATGGGACAATCCTGACAGGAATAGTAAGTAAATCAGAGTAGCCCTGCTCACTTTCTCTCTCACTAATGTCCCTTGCTAGCATAACTTAACAGGGAGGTATCTGGCACAGGAAACATGTCATTTGCAAGCTATAATAGACTTATGGCTGAGGCAATTGCTAAATAACCAGCAAAACCATCAATTGTCATGTTCATCCTTTTATACCAGAAACTTTCCATTTCTCTTCTATGAAGTCTTAATAGTTGTTCATATCCATTGTTTCACTGTGGTTCAAGAGACAATAGGTAACTTGGATATCTGAGATTGCTGATCAGATCTTTCTCAATCTATGTGCTCTGTGCCAAGTATTATATAAGGTTATCTAGGTTTGAGCCCATGGTACCTTCATTTATCAATGAAACATAAATATAAAAACAAACATGGTTTCAAGAAGAGTTTTATTTTAAGATAAAAAGGACTATTACAGGTTCTTTACCCTGCCTTTCAGAAACCATTCCTGAAAGATTAGATTGTATCCTTTTAAAGTCTTTGGCTTAAGAGAATTACAACCTCTGTTTGGAAGCTCTTTGTGTGCTATGGAAATGCTTTCTTGCAGTTGACCTAGATTTGCTCTCCTGTTTCTTCTTTGGTATTCGAGATGAAGAATATTTATGTTATGTTTTATTTATTAGTCTTTGTATAAAGATGGCTTCAAAATTACGAAGGCCCATACCCTGAATAAATTACTTGCTTTCAAACATACCATTTTTTTTTAGTTCTCTAATCACATATGCGACTAACCTGTGGCCATCATGCTATCCTTTTTGGGGTGGGGAATGTTCCAGCCTGTGGGCTGTATCATTTGGTCTGACCCTGCAAAGGCATTAGGGATGAGTTAATCAAATGCTTGACCAAATAGAGCCGGCGAATTTTTAAGTTGATAATTTTGTATGGCCCAGGAATGATGTTACAAATATCCAGATGACCTTGGCTGAAAAAAAAACACCCGGTTTCCCACCCCTGCTTTAGTTAGACATTCAGGATTGGGTAAGGTCCATTGGCCTTATATTTATTGGCCTTAACTTTTATGTTTTTAAACTCACAGTATGCTGCATTGCTTTTAATCAAAGCAAAAAACCAATAATGCATTAATTATTTTTAGCGGGGATAGTATTGAGATGTGTTGACACCATTGGAGTTTTATATGAAGTTGGACTGCAGAAGAAAGTTTGAAAATCAATAGTTTTATACGTTATAACTTAATTTTTCACTTCGCATTTTTCAAATTATTCAAGGGTATAATACTTTATTGTACTTTTAATAAACAGTTGCTAGTACCTTTTCCAGGACATATAAAGTTCGGAGAAAGAACAAAGAAAACATAATAGTAAAATGCAAAAAAAGACTGGTTAAAATACAACAGAAGTAGTTAGCTTGTTCTTTAGCCATTGGCTAAAATGTCCTTTGTTGTTTCTTTCCCTTTAATGTTTCTGAATTTTAGCACTGATGTTTTAACTCTGTATCAGTAGGAAGGTAATTGAAAACAACTGTCTATATGTTTTTATTTATTCTACATTGGCTTTATGCAATTTACCACTATATATTTTACCAAAGCCTTAAAATATTTTAATATAAAATCTACAGAAGATATGTATGATTTATGTTTACTTTTAATATATACATATTAAAGACCAGAAATAGATTAGAATAAAATCATAACTGATTCAAATCTTAACTGATTAAATCTTTAAGTAATCTAAATGTCATCAATTTTATCATTTCTAGGTATTTCCATATTTTTTGATAAAATTTTTTTTCTTATTCCTTTTTACAAAAAAAATATTATTTAGGCTATTATAAGAAAAGCATGCTGAATAATATCAGATGTTTTAAATGAGATTTTGACTGCAAACCTTCTAAAAAAAAAAACATACATAAAAGGCTTAGGTTTCTGTGTCCAAGTATGGTGCTGTAGAGAAACATTTAGAAGTTAATTACGACCCATATATCAAGGCCTGCCCAGTATCTTGAGTATTAAACCTTAAGAAAGAAGTCATGTTTCAGCCTAAGTCAGGGGAACAAGGCACACATTCTAGATAATCTTAACACTGCTCAGAAAGTTTGGTAATTACTAAATAAACTCTCATGATACAGCTTGGTTGAGGGATCCACTAATAGTCAAATAACCACAACACTCTACATAAGAATCTGGGTTCTGTAACTCATGACTCTTTATAAAAATTATGCAAGAGGTAAATTTTTGCTACCAGTGGAGATACTTAAAATGCTGTGGTTGTTTTTAGAGTGGCAGTGCTTGAAGTTTGAGCTTAGACCTAGTTATTAGAAAAAAGAATATACTTCTAGTTGGCTGCTTTAGAGGCAACAATGTTGACTGACTAGAGTGACTGAATAATATAAAACAGAACCAGAATTCAGTAGAAAAGATGTTTCCTTTCCATTCTTTTTCTTCCAATAAAGTTATTCTGACCTTAAAAAGAGACCCCCTGTTGATACTTATAAGTGAAAAGGAAAACATATAAAATCCTTGTCAACATTTCATTGTCTTACTTCTTCCACTGTGACTTTTTCTTCAGAGTATACCCAGATATTCCCACCAAAGCCTTCTATATTGTCCTTTAGTTTTAACTGAGTTCAATTTACTAAGAAAGCTGTCAGTTTAGTGTCTTTGTAATGATCTTTGATTATTTTCTGATGACCACAGTTATCTTCTTAATAATGGTCCAATATGATGACCAAGATTTGAGAAATTGTTATGAACATTAAGAAAAACATTTGAAACCCACAGAGTTAATGAAATGCCTCTTGATTATCTAAAATTAATACAAGAACTAGTGTAGTATAGTGAAAAGTTGTTTCCTCTTTATATTTGAGTCTTTTAATTGAATCTTAAAGCATCTAAGTTTCTCCAAACCATTAATTTTGGCATTCTTTTCATTATAAATGCTGTGTTTAGAAAAATCAATATTAAAATTTAGCTTCAAAGAATTCATGAAGAGAATTATAATGAAATCTTGATATATTATATACAAAAGACAGATCCCCATCATTTCTTTTTATGCAAATGAGTTTGATTTAGACATAATTCCCCAACATCACCATGAATTTCCATCTGTGTAACCCTGATGTTCTTAAGCAGTCTGCAGTTACCTCATGCTCTAGGCTATATTCACTCTCTATGTATGGAAACTGTGACTATCTTAACACTTTAGATGATGATATGAATAACAATTGTTTGTTGATTTTATTCTCTATCTCCCTGGATAACCTGCTGTCTGCAAAGGCTGAATAAGTGGCAGATAGCTTTTGTCATCCCTTATCCAAGCTGTACACTTGTAAGGAAGAGCAGGGATAATCGCCTCAATCTAATTAGGGGTTAAAAGAGGCCATGACTGTGATGTGGCAGTGAGACACCTTACTGTAGCAATCCTGTTTGCATTAGAAAAATAAGGTTGTCATATTGATTATTCAAATTGGCTTGTATTGGCTAAGGCTCAGTGGCTTGTATTGCAGCTGAAGGCGTTGAAGATCCCAGCTATTCACAGAAGACCTGTGCTATAGCATATATTATATTGTGGCTTGTTTGCTAATTTGAGGTTCTAAGAATGAAGATAGAGTTTAATCAGGTGATTTAAAGGTTAAACTTATTTTCAGAAATAAAGTTTAGCTTCCACCTGTGATAGCAGTGATTATGTAAATTTTTAATAAAAGAAGATCCAGTATCATTTTAGGTCTCTAACTAAAGATATTATGTATAAATATAAAAATATTTATACATATATATAATTTTTAATATATATTAAAAATATATAAAGATATGTATAAATATAAGAGCATTATTTAGAACCATTTAAGTCTTTCGATGGTACATGTATTGATGGTATAAAATGTAGCTTATAGGTAGAGGCTGACATTTGCTTGCCTTCTCTTTTCCTGTTTCTGTCCCCACTTTTTTTCAACCTGGTCTCCTTTTCCTCACTTGAATATTCTTGTTCTTGGAACAGAAATCTAATCAAAGTGGCAAATAGAAACAAGTTTGAAAATTTCTTGTACAAATCTTTTTATTCTTAAATGTCCTGCTTAACTGTAAGTCATGCTGACTTTCTATTCATGATGACTTACATATATTTAAAAATGAATTTTTGTTGATTTTAGAGAGGAAGGGAGAGTGAGAGAGAGACACACACATCAACGATGAGAGAGAATCATTGATTGGATGCAACCTGGTCATGTGCCCTGACCTGGAATCAAATTGTGAATTGTGACCTCTTGGTTCATAGGTCAACACTCAACCACTGAGCTACACTCAACCACAGGAGTGGGCAGTGATGGTTTATATTTCGATGTACTTATAAAATGTCTATAGATACTGGATACTTTTTTATGAAACTTTTATAATAGAAGAAATTTTAAAAATTAAGAGTTAATGTACTAGTCCCCTCCAGTAGTTTAGTTATTAGTCTTTTGCTTTCTCCTTTTTGAGCATTACCATGATTCATGAACTTTTTATTCAACATGTTTAAAGTTGTTATTTTGTTCAAGTTATAGCAAGTTTGATCAGTAGAAACTTCTTCAAATCATCTCTTGTCTGTTCTACCTTACCCTGTTAGTTTTTAAATTAATATTTTCATTCTGTCCCAGTCTCAGATTGAACATATTTTGTCCCAGAATCTGAATTCAATCACTTATCCCAATAACTCTGGCTCCTTTTAGTCAGGAATGGTACTTAGAGATCAAAATATGATGATTGTAGTGTTGCTACAGGATGTCATTGCTTTAGTTCAAAGGATGGTACTAGAAAACATACTGTGTTTTATTTAATTTAAAATGTGATTAGTTTTAATTTTATGTACTACTAAGAAAGAAAAGAACACTGCCAATTCATTTTAAGGCAAGATACATCCTATTTACAGATATACTAAAATATAATACAGAATGTGCATCTTAGAATCAGTGAAATATGGTACATTAAGCCATGAGTTCATATTAATATTTGAAATTGAAATTCAATATTACACTATTTATCAATACGTGTATTTTTTTCTCTTTCAGTGAAGGTGTTCCTAATAACATTAGGATAATTATTTATTTGCTTTATTGTATTGTATGAATAAAAAGCTGTTAAATATAATGTTCTTTAGTTTATAAAAATTGATGCAAAAAGTATATATGGAACTTTATCTGAGATTTCAGAAGTAAATTAGAAAAATAAACCAGGAATTAAGTGTGGCCTATTTTAGGAATACTGAAGTAATTCAGTATCTGAAATTTGTGAATATAAATATTTATAGTAATAGGTCAAAAGAGCTTTCTTTATTTAAGTTAGTTTTGATAATATAATTTAGAATTTAAGATCCATATTTTAATATATAAGGTATGTTTTTCTCTAGGTAAAATTTACATACATTCAAATACACAGATTTTATGTACGGAATTCAGTAAGTTTTAACAAATACATTCATTCGTGTAATCCACAACCCATGCCTTCAGGATATCCTTGTGCTCCTTGGCAGTCCATCCCTCTCCCCACTGTTCTAATTTCATTTACAATAGCTTAGTTCTAGAACTTCTTATAAATGTTCAGGCTTCTTTTGCTCAGTATAATGTTTTTGCAATTTGTCGATATCATTGTATGTATTAGTAGTTTGTTGCTTTTATTGCTGACTAGTATTTCATTGTATGAATGTACCACATTTCATTCTATTGAAGATTTTGGATTTTTTACTTTGGAGCTTTTATGAATAAAGGTGCTGTGGCGTTTCTCATACAAGTCTTGGTAGAACATATGTTTTCATCTCTCTTGGGTAAATAGCTATCAGAGAGATTTTTGCTTTTGAGACTATTTTGAAGGAACACATGTTTTAATTTCTTTTAGATAAATACCTGCAGTGGAATAGATGGATTGTATGATAGGTGTATATTTAACTGCTAAGTGGTTTTGAACAATTGTTTTACTTTACCTTTTCATAAACAACATATGTTCCAGGAAGAAGTTTGAGTTGTTTGCCAGCATTTGGTGTTAGCAGGCCTTTGAATTTCAACTATTCTAATGGATTTGAAGTGATATCTCGTGAATTGTAAATAGCATTTTTCTGATGACTAATGTTGCTGAATACTTTCTTTGTGCTTATTGGCCATTTGTATATTTTCCCTTGAAAAGTATTTGTGAAAGACTTTTATCTATTTTTTAGAAAACATTATCTTTTTTTTTTTTTTTACTAAATCTTTATTGTTCAGATTATTACAGTTCCTCCTTTCCCCCCCATAGCTCCCCTCCACCTGTTTCCCACCCCACCTTTTGCCCTTATTCCCTCCCCACCACTGTCCTCATCCATAGGTGTATGATTTTTGTCCAGTCTCTTCTTACACCCCCCACAACCCTTTACCCTGAGAATTGTCAGTCCACTCCCTTTCTATGTCCCTGATTCTGTTATATTCACCAGTTTATTCTGTTCATCAGACTTTTTATTCACTTGAATTTTAGATTCACTTGCTAATATATATATATTTGTTGTTACTTTGTTCATAGTTTTTGTCTTTACACTTTTCTTCTTCCTCTTCTTAAAGAATACCCTTCAGCATTTCATATAATTCTGGTTTGGCGGTGATGAATTCCTTTAGCTTTTTCTTATCTGTGAAGCTCTTTATCTGCCCTTCAATTATAAATGATAGTGTTGCTGGGTAGAGTAATCTTGATTGTATGTTCTTGCTATTCATCACATTGAATATTTCTTGACACTCCCTTCTGTCCTGCATAGTTTCTGTTGAGAAATCAGCTGATAGTTGTATGGTTATTCCTTTGTAGGTTACTATTTTTCTCTTGCTGTTTTTAATATTCTCTCTTTGTCTTTTGCCCTTGGCATTTTAATTATGATGTGTCTTGGTGTGGTCCTCTTTGGATTCCTTTTGTTTGGGGTTCTGTGCGCTTTCTGGACTGGTAAGTCTATTTCTTTCACCAGTTAAGGGAAGTCTTCTGTCATCATTACTTCAAATAGGTTTTCAATATTTTTCTCTCTCTCTTCTTCTTGTAACCCCATAATTTGGAGGTTAGTACGTTTGAAGTTGTCCCAGAGGCTCCTTATATAACTATCTTCATATTTTTGGATTATTTTTTCTTTTTGCTTTTCTGGTTGGGTGTCTTTGCTTCTTTGTATTTCAAATCTTTGACTTGATTCTTGGGATCCTCTAGTCTCCTGTTGGATTTCTGTATTCTTTTTTTTTTTTAAATAAATTTTTATTGTTCAAATTATTACAAATGTTCCTTTCCCACCCCCTCCATTGCTCTCCTCCACCAGGTTCCCAACCCACACTCTGCCCTTTCCCCACCCCACATTGTCCTCATCCATAGGTGCAGTTTATGTTCAGTCTCTTCCCTCATCCCCCTTCTCCCCTTTTCCCCAAGAATTATCAGTTCAATCCCCTTCCATACCTCTGAATTTATTATATTCAACAGTTAATATTGTTCATCAGATTTTTTTTTTTAATTTCCTTGGTTTTTAGATTCACTTGTTGATAGTTACGTATTTGTTGTTCATAATTTTTATCTTTATTTACTTTCTCTTCCGAAAGAACGCCCTTCAGCAATTCATATAATTCTGGTTTGGTGGTGATGAACTCCTTTAGCTTTTTTTTTTTATTAGTGAAGCTCTTTATCTGAGTGATAGCTTTGCTGGGTAGATTATCTTTGGCTGTAGGTTCTTACTATTCATCACCTTGAATATTTCTTGCCATTCCCGTCTGGCCTGCATGGTTTCTGTTGAGAAATCAGCTGACAAACGTATAGGTGCTCCTTTATAGGTATCTACCTGCTTTGCTCTTGCAGCTTTTAATATTCTCTCTTTGTCTTTTGCTCTTGGAATTTTAATTATGATTTGTCTTGATGTGGTCCTCTTTGGATTCCTTTTGTTTGGAGTTCTTTGCGCTTCCTGGACTTGTAAGTCTAATTCTTTCACCAGGTTGGGGAAGTTTTCTATCACTATTTCTTTCAGTATGTTTTCGATATCTTGCTTTCTCTCATCTTCTGGGACCCCCATAATTCTGATGTTGGTTTGCTTGAAGTTGTCCCAGAGGTTTCTTACATTATCTTCAATTTTCTGGATTCTCTTGCCTTCTAGCTTCTGCAGAGGAGTGTCTTCTGGCTCTTTATGTTCCAAATCTTTTTTTTTTTTTTTTTTTAATATATTTTATTGATTTTATACAGAGAGGAAGGGAGAGAGATAGAGAGTTAGAAACACCGATGAGAGAGTGTCATCGATCAGCTGCCTCTTGCTCACCCCCTACTGGGGATATGCCCGCAACCAAGGTACATGCCCTTGACCGGAATCAAACCCGGGACCCTTCAATCCCCAAGCCGACGCTCTATCCATTGAGCCAAACCAGTCCCAGCTATGTTCCAAATCTTTGACTTGATTCTTGTGATCTTCCATTCTGTTTTTAGGGCTCTGTATAATATTTTTTATTTCAGACAATGTATTCTTTATTTCTTGTTGATCCCTTATCATTTCTTGTTGATTCCTTATTAATTCTAGTTGATCCCTTTTCATATCCTCATAGGTCCTATTCATCTTTTATAGGAAATTCTTGAAAAACCTTATAAGCATAGATTTGAACTCTATATCCAGTCGCTTTTTGTCCTCCATTTCTTTCGTTTGTGATCTATTTCGTTGTCTCGGCATTTTCGCAACTTCCCTGATGGGGCGGGGTTTCAGGGTGGAGCCTACAGCTTTGGCTTCCGTCAGCCCCGCCCTATGCGGGTCCTTCAGTGCTCGCTGCCGGCGCCTCTGAGAGAAAGGTGCCCTCGATTTTCGCTTGCTACCAAACAGTCTAGGCTCTCCCCCAATGAGCCCAGTATTGGGGTTCAGTTCAGTTGGAAGTGGAGTTGGAGGAGGCATTCAGAGCAGTCTGGAGCCCCTGTCTCCTTCCCGCCAGGGCAATCCCGTGGCACACCCAACCGTCCCTTCTCTGGGCATAATGTGAGTGCCTCCGGGACCTCCTTTCGCCGCTCCCCTGGGGTTCTGCCTTACAGCCCAGCTCCCTCTGTTTCAGCCTGGGTCCCCGGGATCTGGCCTAGAACTGGGGTTCAGAGCAGTCGGAACTGGGGCCCAGCACAGTCGGAGCTTTTATCTCCTTCCTGCTAGGGAACGCCAGCCAGGCACGCAGCCTCCCTCCTCTCCGGCTCCCTCCTCTCCGCGCTCGCTGTGTGTCTCTGTACCTTAGGCTTTTACAGCTCCTCCGCGCTTCCTTCTGGTTTTCTCCTTGCTTCTCGTTGTAGAACTTCAAGTCAGTTGACTTTCCTGTAGTTCTGGGTAATGTCCATTTTATATTTTAGTTGTACTTTATTGAAATCGTTGTGTGCGGCTGCAGCTAGGTGTTTACCTGTGCAGCCATCTTGGATTCTCCCATGTATTTTATTCTTTATTTCAGTCAGTGTACACTTAATTTCTAGTTGGTCCTTTTTCATATTCTCGAGGGTCTCACTAAATTTATTGTCCTTTGCCAGAAAATTCTTGAGTAACCTTAGAATCGTGGTTTTGAACTCTATATCCAGTCATTTGCTTTCCTCCATTTCTTTCATTTGTGACCCTTTTTTTTTTTTTTTTTTCCCCCTCTGCATTTTGGCTGCTTCCCTGTGTTGATAGCATGGCTTTATGTGCTAGGTGTCCTATAGGGCCCAGTCGCTCAGCCTCCCTAATTATCTGAGGTAGACACTCTTGGTACACTCCTTTGTGGGCTGTGTGCACAGTCTTGTAGTTAAGCCTTGATTGTTAATGGTATCACTAGGAGGAATTGCCCTCCAGGCTAGTTGGCTGTGAGGATCAGTTATGTCTATGCTGGGAGAACTTATGTTCTGGAGGCACACACTTATGGGGCAAGACTTGCTTCAGTGGGGCTTTGGTGCTCACTGAGTCTGCCCCTGAGTGTGTCTCTTATGGATCTGAAGAGTTGTAGTCTGGATGGTCTCTCTCTGACCACTGGGTACATTGGCTTTTGGATCTCCAAGGAGAGAGGCCACCCAGCAGGAGCTACAGAGTCATCTGCAGATTCCTTCTCTTTGTTTGTGGTTTGGAGGTGCCCAGATGAGGCCCAGCTGTGAAGCAATGCAACCTGCTGTCCAGCCTTAGGTCTTCTTTTGGAGGCTCTGGGGCTCTTTTAATCAGCTGTAGTATGATAGGTTTCAGATTATAAAGGTCCCGGCCATTCATATGCAAAAGCCTTTGTGCACAAATTGGGGTGGGGTCTCAGGGAATCACCAGTGTGGAGAAAACAGCAATGGCTGACCTTTAGCCCTGCCTGGAAGAGATCCTGTGTCTCTGTGTCCCACAGCACCGTGCTGGAACAATGATCGCTGCAAGCACCTCTGAGAGAAAGCTGTCTTCGAGTTCTGCCCGATGTTAGACAGTCCAGTTTCTCCCATATGAGTCTGCATCGCCAAGTTCCCACCAGGAACTGGAGTTCAGAGCAGTCAGAAACTTGTATCTCCCTCCCAATTGAAAAAGACAACAGTGTACTCAGTTGCCAGCCCTTTCTGCGCACACCTCTGTGCCTCTGCACTTCACTTCTGCACCGCCGCTTCTCCTCCGAGTCTCAGAGTGCTTTTCTCTTTCCTTCTAGTTGTAGAATGGAAATTCTACAGGAAGGCTGTAGAATTTTCACAGCCTTCCTGTGGTTTTGGATGATACCCGTTTTATCTTTTAGTTGTTGTTTTGAAGTGGTTGTGGGAGGCAGCAAGTTCAGGTGTTTATGTCTCTATATATCTCTTTATTATTGAATTGTTGGAATTTCATACTTATTCTGAGTTCATTTACATATACTGGTTCCTTTGTCAAATATGTTTTGAATATTTTCTACTAACTATCGTTTTTCTATTTATTGCTTAACAGTGCTTTTTAGATAAATAGTAGTTTTACAATTTGAAGTCCTATGTAAAATTTTTTTGGTTTTGTTTAGTACTTGCACCTTTTTCTTGCATCTAAAAGCTAGAATCACCTTATCAAGGTTACAAAAACCCTTTTTGGTACTTCAGAATTGCATTGAATTTCAGCAGTGTTTTAGATCTGTGTGGTGGAATTCATAACTGTAGGGTATTATATTTTACTGTCCATGGAAATAGTATACCTTTTCATTTATTTAGGACTTTAGAAATGTCTCAATGAAAACCAATTTTTTCTTTTATCGAAGAATTTGAAATATGAAAATATTTCAAAATAATTATTGAAAATATTTTGTCGAATTTATGCCTTTCTACTTTATATTTATTGCATTTTATTGTTGGTATCTTTGTCCCATTTGGGATTTGAATGGGAATTCTGTTAACTTTTTTCCATTCAGTATAATTGTATTATTGGTTTTTGGTAGTTAACATTTCTTATTTGACAGGGTTTTCTTATATCCCTAGTTTGATAAGATATTTTAGAAATAATTTATTTACCGAATTTATTTTTATAAAATTTTATATCAATTAAAATGATTTCATAGTTTTTCTCTATTAATCTAGAAATGTGTTAAATATTTTAAACTGTTTTTTTCTTATTAATCTGTCCTTGTATTTCTGAGATGAAGCACTTTACTCAAGATGTGTTTATATATATTGCTGGTTTTAATTGGTTTGTTCATTGATATTTTTAAATTTTTGTTCTTAAGTGAAAGTTGCCTGTAATTTTGCTTGCTTATTCTCTCATTCTCCAGTTTTAGTATCAAGGTTATACTAGCCTTGAAAAATGTGATGGTGAACTTTGGTAAGGAATATTGATAGCAGAAGAGGCTATGCATGTATGCGCGTGAGACGTATATGGGATTGTTCTGTGCCTTCCACTCTATTGGTGGACACTTGATTTTTCCATCTGTTTGCTACTACATATAATGCTGCTATGAACATGGGGGTTCAGACTTCTTGTTGAGCTGATGTTTTCATTTATTTTGGGTATATTCCCAGAAGTGGAGTTGCTGGATCATACATTTAAAATTTTTTGGTCAAAACATTAGAAACTCTATTTGTCTCAAAAATGTTTAGGGAAATTTAAATGTAGCAAAAATATATTGTAGTGTGTAGTATAATGGAAAACATTGAGAATTTAAGTATCTAATTTCTTTTTAAAAAATTATGTTAGGGACCCAGCTGGAGTGGCTCAGTGGTTGGATGAAGATCCAAGAACAAGGAGGTCACTAGTCAGGCCATATGCCTGGGTTGTTTCTCCAGTAGGGGACATGCAGGAGGTATCCAATTCAATAATACACTGAGTGGCCAGATTATTATGATCTCTGAACATATAATAACCTGTCCATTCAGAGAGTGTGTGTGTATTAGAGGCCTGTTGCATGAATTCGTGCATGGTTGGGGTCTGGCCAGCCTGGCCAGGGAGAGGGGACATGGGCAGTTGGCTGGCCTGCCTGCTGGTCGAGCTCCTGGTCAAGGGGACAATTTGCATATTAGCCTTTTATTATATAGGATAGACACTGAGTGGTCAGATTATTATGCGTTCAGAGATCATAATAATCTGGCCATTCAGTGAATAGTAATAAAAATTATGTTAAGAGTTGCTTCAATAGTGCTTGCTTCCTTTGCATTGTATCTTTTCTATGTCTTGATAGATTGTCATACTTCTAAGATTAGGTCATTTTTCAACATTTTATTCTTTGCAATTTCAAAGTTGTGAAATGTCTCTCACAGTTCCTATAATATGGAAGTTTGTGCTAATGTAACTTCTCTGGGACATCTTCAGCCTGTCCTCATTTATGTTGATAAGTTCTCCTGCACTCAGTTTCTCTGGTCGCATATCTAGTCTCACATGGTAGCAGTGTTGTCCTATCCAGCCTAAGCTATCTCCTAATCACATCCAAGTTCATGTCCATTGTCATTACTTTTTTTTTCTTGGTTGCAGTTTCATCTTTCTTGGGCAGTTTTCTCTTTTGATTATCTATTTTTGAGGTTAGACAGAGAGGCAATACAATTACACATTTTGCTGTCTGAGTGTGATCTGCATAACAGATACACACCAAGCAGCTACCAACAGGCTCTGATAGACTATTGGTTACTGATCATGATGCACAGGTATTATTTATATAGTGATTGCTGATATAGCAGGCAGCAGAAACTTTGTATGCCATGCAGTTACAGTTAATAAAACTGTAGTAACTAAAACTGGAACCACATTGTTGGGATATGGGTATTATTTAACTACACCATTATAATTGAAATTTCGGCATACTGGGACCATGCAAAGTAAGTGCTTCTCTGGCTCTCCCCCCCCCTCTCCCTCTCCCTCCACCCTCCCTTCTCTTTTTCTCTCAACATCTGGTGGAAGGCATTTTTAAGCTAACATTGACATTAAAGAATTACTTGACCAAGATCTCAGATTGAAAACAAATCCGGAGTTGAACCTGACATTTTGCAACTGCCTTTGCCTTATTGCTATTTGCAAATCTAAGAGAGATTAAAGAGATGCTAAGCTATACTCTTGACATATATACAAGGCAAGGGATTAGCAAACATTTGAATTCAGAGTCCACTGAGGCTGAAATTTTGATAATTCAGCAATTTGGAGTGGGACCCTGAAGAAGACAGTAAAGTTGAACCAGAAATAATTAAGTTCTTGCCACACCACTTTGAACTATCTTATTAATTTATAACAGTAGTCGGCAAACTCATTAGTCAACAGAGTGGCAAACTGCAGCTGTCGAGCTGCATATGGCTCGAGAGCCGCAGTTTGCCCACCACTGGCCTATAATAATCTCAATTCCTAAAATTGGATTAAGAATATAAAATTGACATCCAAAATATTACTTTCAGCTATACAACATAATGATTTGATATTTGAATACACTGACAGATGATCACAATAAGTCTAGTTACTTTCTCTCCCCATACAAAGTTACAAGAAATGTTTTCCTTTTGATGAGAACTTGATTACTGATTCAGTCTCCTAACTATTAATATTCTATTCAGGTTCTCTATTTCTTCATGATTCAGTCTCATAATATTGTATGTTTCTAAGAATTTACCCATTTCTTCTAGCTTGTCCAATTTGTTGGCATATAATCTACACTAATAAAAGAGTAACAAGCTAATTGGCCATACCTTTGCAACACCCACCAGCCAATCAGAAGCTGAGTATGCAAATTAATCCAACAAAGATGGTGGATTAATTTGCATACACAGGTGCCCAGAGGCTGGGGGTGGGGCGGGATGCTTGTGTCGTCACCATGGCGATGACGCAGGCGTTCTGCACCACCCCAGTAGTTCCAGGACTCTGGGCAGCGTGGGAAGGTGGAAAGGCAGCTCCAGCCAGGACGAAGGTGGTGCTGGCAGCCAGGGGAAGGAAGGCCCATTCTTGCATGAATATTCATGCACCAGGCCTCTAGTTATTTCTAGTAGTTTCTTAAGGTTGTATTTCTTCTTCTTGTCTGATCACTGTGAATAGAAGTTCCAGTGCTATGTTGTATAAGATTGGTGAAAGCGGACATATCTGTCTTTTTTCTTGATCTAGAGCACATGTGTCAAACATAAGGCCCGCGGGCCAAATCCAGCCCACCAGTCCTTGCAATGTGGCCCGCACCGCGCTGTCATCACTGCACTCCGCTGTCAGTTTATGACATTGTCAGTTTATGACTATTCAGTAAACCATTCGGCCCGCGATTTAGGCTGGATTTTAGATTTTGGCCCCTTCTCTGATTGAGTTCGACACCCCTAATCTAGAGGGACTCCACTGGCTGTGTGTTTGTCATATACGGCCTTTATTATAGAGAGGTATATTCCCTCTATTATCACTTTGCTGACAGTTTTTATAATGAATGGGTGCTGGATTTTATTGAATGCCTTTTCTGCAACTATTGATATGATCATGTGATTTTTATCTTTCATTTTGTTTATGTGATGTATCACATTTATTGATTTTTGAACATTGTACCAATCTTGCATCCCTGGGATAATTCCCATTTGATTATAGTGTATGATTTTTTTTTAGATGTATTGCCGGATTTGATTTGCTAACATTTTGTTGAGGATCTATGTTCATTAGGAACTTTGGCCTATAATTTTATTTCTTTGTGGTGTGTTTATTTTATTTTGGAATTAGGATAACACTGGCCTCATTAAAAGAGCTAGGAAGTCTTCCCTCACATTGAATATTTTTTGGAATAGTTTGAGGAGGATAGCTTGTTAGTTCTTTGAATGTTTCGTAACATTTGCATGTGAAGCCACCTGGTTCAAGACTTTTTTGTTTGCTGGGAATTTTTTGATTACTGCTTCAATTTTATTAATTATAATAGGTCTGTTTTCTGATTCTTACTGATTCAGTTTTGGAAAATTGTATATTTCCAGGAATTTACACATTTCATCCAGGTTGTCCCAATTTGTTGGCATATATTTTTGTTCATAGTATTTTCTTACTGTCCTTTGTATTTCTTTATTGTCAGTTGTTACTTCTCTTTCATTTCTTTTTTTAAATTTTATTTTATTTTATTGACTATAGAGAGAAGAAGGGGTGACAGAGAGAGAGAGAGAGAAGAGAGAGAGAGAAAGAGAGAGAGAGCGAGCAGGGGGGGAGAGAGAGGAGAGAAAAGAGAAGGGATAAACATTGATTGGTTGCCTCCTGCATGCGTCCCAACTGGAGATCCAACCTGCAACCTGGATATGTGCTCTGTCCGGAATTAAAATCAGCTATTGGTTTCATTGATCTTTCATATTGTTACTTTTAGACTCTATGTCATTTATTTCCACTGTGATCTTTATTATTTCTTCCCTTCTACTTACTCTGTGCTTTCTTTGTTATTCTTTTTCTAGTCTCTTATGTGTAGGATTAGATTGTTTATTTGAGATTTTCTTGCTTCTTTAGGTAAGCCTGAAATGCTATGAAATGTCCTATAAATTTAGGGTAGTTGTGTGTTCATTTTCAGTTGTTTCAGGTAATATTTTATTTCTTCCTTGATCTTATTGGTACCCCCTTATCTATATATATAAAAGGCTCAGTGACCAACTGTACATCCGTCTAATCATCCAACTGACTGGCCGGCCAGTACACATGATGCATACTGGCAATTTAAAAATAGACACTGACTCGTGCATGCGCATTACATATAAAGGAAAAATTTCCCATTGAATTTCTTAATAGTATTACTCCTTTGAGATTGCTGTGTCTTAAGTTAAAATTGAAAGTAGGTGCAATCATCACACTACTGAGACATCTTAATAGTAAATGGGGTCTTTGTAATGGTACTAGATTTATTATCAAAAGATTTCTAACTAACATAATCAAAGCTGAAGTATTAACAGGATCTGCAGAAGGAGAGGTTGTTCTAATTCCAAGAATTGATTTGTCCCCATTTGACACTGGCCTCCCATTTAAATTAATTCAAGACAGTTTTCTGTGATGCCAGCATTTGTGATAACTATTTATAAATCACAAGGACAAGCTCTATACAGAATAGGAATATTCCTACCTGAACCCGTTTTTGGACATGGACATGGTAAGTTTCATGTTGCTTTCTCTTGAGTTCGTAGAGCATGTGATATTAAAGTTAAAGTTGTAAATACTTCATCATAAGAGATATTAGTCAAGCACTCTGCAAGTGTTTTTACTTTTAATGTTTGTATACAGGGAGATATTAGAATAAGTTTAATCAATTTATCAGTCATTGTTTTTATCAATGTTTTTATATCATGTTTTTGTTGTTATATATCATATTATTGTTTACTTATTAACCAACTTATGTATTATTTTCATATACATTTTACTAATTTACTTTAATCTCTGACACTTCTATTATAGAGAAAGGGCATATCGTGATATTAAAATATTTCTTCTAATTGATTTCCTTTCAATGTGCATGAATCTGTGCACTGGGCCACTAGTCATATACAATAAAAGCCTACTATGATAAGTGTCCGATTGCCCAGTCAACTGGTCCGCCATTTAACCAATCGAAGCATAATATGCTAATGATATGCTAAGGCCGCTCAACCACTTGCTGTGACATGCACTGATCACCAGAGGGCTGACAGTTAACTAGTTGCTATGACATGCACTGACCACTGGGGGCAGACGCTCTGACTAGTAGTTTAGCTTGCTGCTGGGGTCTGGCCAGTCAGGACTGAATGAGACAGGCCGGATATGCCCTAGAGTCTTCCTGCAGTCCCTCCCCAGCTGACCAATTTCCCACACCTCTTCCTGGCACAATCGTGTGCCAGTGGAGTCCCTCGGCCTGGCCTGCGCCCTCTCGCAATGTGGGACCCCTCTAGGGATATTGGTGAGCTGGTTTCGGCCTGATCCTGCAGGCTGGCTGAGGGACCCCACTGGTGCACAATTTGTGCACTGTACCTCTAGTTGGTTAATATGCTATTTAGCCTCCAGGTGTTTGAGAGTTTTATTGTAGTTGATTTCTAGTTTCATACCATTGTGATCTGAGAAGATGCTTAATATGATTTCAGTTTTCTTCAATTTGTTAAGACTTATTTTGTGTACTAACAAGTGGCCTATCTTTGAGAGTGTTCCAATTATACTTGAGAAGAATGTATATTTTGTTGCTTTGGGATGAAATGCTCTACTAATACCAATTAAATCCATTTGATCTAGTGTGTTATTTAAGATTGCTGTTTCCTTGTTATTTTTTTGTCTGGAAGATCTATCCAGTGATGACAGTGGGGTGTTAAAATCCCCTACTATAACTATATTGCTATCAATCTCTCTTAAAGTCAACCAAGATTTTCGTTATTTATTTAGGTGCTTCTTATCTATATATAAAAGCCTAACCATTCAACCATTCAACCACCCGAGTGGTCTACTGGTTGCTATGATGCACACTGACCCTCAGTGGGCAGATACTTAACACAGGAGCTGGCCCCTGGTGGGTGGTCAGTGCAATCCAATGGCAGGAACGCTGTTCAGGTAACCAACAGGCACCTGATGTCCGGCTCATGGCTGGCAAGTGCAGTTGCAGTGGCGTGAGTCTCTCCCGTGGATACCCGCCCTGTGCACCCCTCCCCATCCAGACCGGGATCTGAACCGGCATTGGAGCTGACTGGGTACGAGCCTGTGGCTGCTTCTCGGTCACGGGTGGACCGGTATATTCCTAGGACAGGATCACGGAGACCACATTAGAGTAGCAGCAAGCATACCAAGCAGTGGCAGCAGCAGGCTCAGCAGGGCCAGGATGAATGGGAGTGGCCTGGCGCCTGGTCTATGCTCGGGCTCCTCCCTGGCTGCCTGCTGCTTCACACACTACTACACGCCTCAGGGAATATAGGACTGCAGGTTCAGCTGATCCCCACAGGCCAGGCCAAGGAACCCCACCCATGCACAAATCCATGCACCAGGCCTCTAGTTAGGTACGTATTTGTTTACCAGGATTATTTCCTCTTATTGGGTTCATCAGTTTAGTATTCTGTAGTGTTCTCCTTTTGTTTCTTTTTATGGCTTTCTTTCTGAAGTCTATTTTGCAGAAATAAGTATTGTTATACCAGAAATTATTTTGATTTTGATTTGCATGGAATATTTTTACCCATTCCTTCACTCTCAGCCTGTGTGAATCTTTTGTTCTGAGGTGGTTCTCTTGTACACAACATATTATTATATGGGTCATGTTTTCTAATCTATTCAGCTACCCTGTGTCTTTTGATTGGAGAATATAATCCATTTACATGTAAGGTTATTGTTGATAGGTACTTATTTATTGCAAGTTTTTCTTTATACCTATGTTCCACCCTCCCTCTGTTTCTTCTTCTTTCTAAAGCATTCCTTTGTGTGGTTAGTTGGATCAAGCTCTATATTTATATAGACTTAAGATGTGGCTTAACGTATGATCTATTCTGTAAAATATCCAATGTGCACTTGAGAAGAGTTCTCTGCTTTTGGATAGAATGTTTTATATGTATCTATTAAGTCAGTTGGGTCTAATTTGTTGCTTAATGCTGATGTTTTCTTATTGATTTTCTGTCTGATTATTCAGTGATGTAAGTGGAATATTAAAATCCTTTACTATTATTATAATGCTTTCTATTTCTCCCTAGGAATGTTAATATTTGTTTTAAATATTGATACTCTCTTATGTTCTGGGTACAACTATTTCAAAATTTATACTTTTTTGTTGTATTGACTATTTTACATTATGTAAATGTCATTTATTATCTCTTACTACAGTCTTTGTTTTAAAGTCTATTTTATCTGATATAAATATAGCCATCCCAGCTTTCTTTTGCTTTTCATCTGCATGAAATATATTTTTCCATCTCTTCCCTTTCAGTCTGCATGTATCTTTAAAGCTGAAGTGTAGGGAATATATAGATGTGTCTTGTTTTTTATCCATTCAGCCAGTCTATGTCTACTGATTGGAGGTTAATACATTTACTTTATTTTTAAAGTTTAATACCTGAGAATATATTTATTAATTTTTAGAGAGAGGAAGGGGCTGGAGAGAGAGAGAAACAGAAACAGAAACATCAGTGTTAGAATCATTCATTGCTCCATTGCCTTCCATACACTTCCCAGCTGGGGATCAAATCCGCAACCCAGGTATGTGCCCTGTCAGAGAATTGAACCTGCAACATTTTGGTGTAAGGGACAACGATACAACCAACTGAGCCACATACCCAGGGATAGTCCATTTAAAGGTAAAGTTTTTATTGATAAGTATGTATTTACTAGAGGCCTGGTGCATGAAATTCATGCACGGGGGGAGGGGGGTGTCCCTCAGCCCAGCCTGAACCTTTCCAATCTGGGAACCCCTCGAGGGATGTCCGACTGCCCATTTAGGTCTGATCCCAGTGAAACGGGCAGTCGGACATCCCTCTCACAAACCAGGATTGCTGGCTCCCAACTGCTTGCCTGCCTGCCTTCCTGATTGCCCCTAACTGCTTCTGCCCACCAGTCTGATCACCCCCTAACCACTCTTACGCCAACCTGATTGATGTCTAACTGCTCCCCTGCCAGCCTGTTTGGCCCCATCTTCCCTTTTCTGCCAGTCTGGTCACCCCTAACTGCCCTCCTCTGTAGTATTTCTTCAAATACTTTTTCTAATCCTGCTCCTCTTTTTATTTTGGCCCCCCTATTATATGTATGTTGCTTCATTTCATGTTGTCCCAAAGCTCCATAAGGCTCTCCTCCTGTCTTTTGATTTTTTTCTCCATTTGCAGTTAGATTGGTTGTGTTTTGCTTTCCTGTTTTCTAATTAGCTAATTCAGTCCTCTACTTCTCCTAGTCTACTGTTGAAAGCTTCCATATTGTTTTTTTATTTTTATTGTATCTATATCACTCTTTATTTCTTCCTGATTATTATATAAGTTGTTGATTTTTTTCATCCAGCCACTTTAGGAATTGTATGACCCTTAGTCTGAATTATTTTATTGGACATATTGCATGCCTCTGTTTCAATTAGTTCATTTCCTGCCGCTTCCTCCTTTTATTTCCTTTGGGAGTTTTTTCTTTGTCTCCCATTTTTGCCCTTACTGAAGGGTCTAGTGCCCAAACCACACGGGGACTGTGACTGAAGTGGTGGGCTTGGGGGGTATTTGAGCACTTTGAGACTCACTGGAAGGTCCAGGAGCCTGGTCAGTTAGGGCCTTTGGTTGAAGCGGCGGACTTGGTTGGAGGGCCCAGGCGCCATATAGTGCAGGGCCAGTGGCTGGAGTGGAGGGCTTGGTGGGAAAGGAGCATTGTTTGGGGCACACATGAGTCTGTGTCCTAGGCAGCTGGAGTTCTAGTGTCTATGGTCTGCAGATGAGGTAGCTGGTCTTGACTGGAGTGACTGTAGGGTCTGTTATGGTGTCTGAAGGCAGTCTGTGTAGTGGTGAGGCTGGGCTCCTAGTCACAGAAGCTCTCTCCTCTCCCCTTCAAGATTGCTGTTAATCTCTCCCTTGATATCCTCCAGAAGTTTTTTTTTTTTTTTTTTTTTTTAATGTATTTGGGGGCTCCTGCATTGGGTGCATATATGTTTACCAAAGTTACACCTTCTTGATTTTCTGGTACAAAAAGCTTATATCCTCTTGATTTTTCTGGTAAAAAAAAGCCTGTCACCCCAGAAGTGCTTGCAATGGTAACAAGGAGTCTCCATCTAATAGAGCCCAGTCTGCCGCCCCCGAGACTCCTGTAGGATCTAACTATCACACACACACACACACACACACACACACACACACACACCACACTCTCCTTTCGCTCCCTTACTTACACTCTCTTCCTCACTGCTGTCCTGCTGGCTGCCATCTTGACTCTCCTGTCAGCAGTTTTTTGTTTGTTTGTTTTTGTTTTTTGCTGATGTGGGTATATTTAAATTTAATATAGTTAAAGTAAAAGTTTTGCTGTTTGGATGTAGTAAAATTAATTTTCCTGGTTAGGTGTTTCTGATTTCAGAGATATCAAATAGAAACCCCTTTTTTCCTTTAAGTATTTTTTTTCCTGAATATAAAAGTAATATTTGCTTATTAAAAATAACTCGAGGATTATAGAATAGAGTAATAAAAATCAACAAAATTAGCCATCACCTTAGCTTTCACTAAAAGTATTTATTTACATCTTAGTGATAATAATACTTTTTCTCAGTGCTTTTACAAAATCGACTTAATATGCTATATACTTTTAATGTATCATCTTAAAGAATATATAAGAAGCATTTTCCTGAAATATTATTTTTAATTACCCTAGGACATTTTTTCTATCATATGATTATTTCTGTTTTTAATTTCTTTAGTCCTCAGTGTGCAGTCCTTATCATATTCAGTTCTTATTATAATTTAACAAAGATCTCATTGTCAGTAGCATCATGGTATGATAATTTGTACAAAATTATTTTATATTTTTGTGTATTGCCATAATTTAAGAAGTAGATTGATTTGGTTAATAGTACCTGTCCCTTAATTGCATTGTTCAAAGAGTGTGGTGGTTCTTACACCCAAACTGTGGTGAACTTTATTTCCCAACAACTGGCATTAAAAACAGTATAATATAATCTTAAAGAAAAATTTCTGTATCTGGTAGGCAAAACAGACATATTTTTGGACTAATTTTTCTTTTTAAGTTATTATTAGGTTTCAACATTTTTTATAGAGTAATTGATCATTTATATTTTGTTGATAAATTGCCATCTGATTTCCAGTGTTTATCATTCTGTTTGTATTGCTGTTCAGCTTTTAAATATTACTTTGTTTTTAAGGAGCTCTTTTTGAATTATGGATATTAATTTCAGATACGTCTAATATATTCAAATGTCTTCCCAAATGATATATAGACAATTATTTTATCAATTTACCTTATTTTAACTGTGATAAATTAATACAATCAGTATTAGTTTATCATACATGATAATAAGGATTATCTTGAAGAAAGTTTTAATCTCAAAATTTGAAGCATGTAAAATATCTCATTTCTATGTGCTAATTAAATTCCTCTCTCTTCTGTCTTACTCATTTGGTAATAAAGTTTATTTTCTCTAGCTACCATGTTTTCTAGTATTTTCAGGAAAGACATTTTTTTTTCTGTTTTATTTATTTTTAATTGGTTATCTTTATGAAGTATCTGTTTATTACTTTTGATATTTTAAAGATTTCAGAACAAAAATGATAACAAATAAAAACACATTTATTGACTTCTAATGTAATTTATGGAAGACTTACTATAACTGAGGAAGTTAAAAGGAACTTATTTTGGAATGCCAATTCATTGATAAGTATTCAGAAATTCAAATAGGTACTTTGGTCAATATGAAAAAAAATTGTGTATATTATATGGTAATAATAATTTGAATTCTTTATTGCATATATAATTCTTTTAAGATAGGTAAAATAAAGTTTACATTTGTTAGGAACATGTTTGTGGCATAAGTGTTCATATATTATGTTGAAAAATTGGCTTGGACTCAGACTATCATTTTTCAAAAGCAGATAAATATTCCTGTAATTTTAAAACTGCATTTGTGTAAACAGAACATTTAATTGTCAGGTATCAATGTAAGGAAGGGATCACTGCATACATAATTCAGGGCACAGGTTGCTTGTTGGAACCCTGTGTGACTCTTTATAAAGCTTTTGTGCTAGGTTTCAGGCACTCTGCATCACTGTTCCAGTGGCTCCTCTATGGGAGATGCCTCATACTCCCTCTGTCTTTCCTTGCTGTGCTTGCTCAGAGCTAACCCCAGGGATCTAATGAGGGAAAGATTTGCAGCAGGGCAGCTTAAAGCTGAAAGATCAAAGTATCTACTTTCTGAGTTAACCATGATACTGGATCCCAAAAAACGATCTGGTACGCCTATCATAGAGTGACTCTGGTGCCCTCACTCTGGGTTACTGGCTCATAATGGTAGATTCTAAGAATTGTGCTCTGCAGATAGCCATGTGCTGACAAAGTTCTTTAGGAATTTCTACTGTTGTCACCAATTGGTTTTAAATTGCACATTGTAATCATGCATTTCAGTCTTAAGTTATTAAGCCTATCACAAAACTCACTATTGACTTGATGCCTTGTTACCAAGGTTTTAAAACATGGAATAATAAAATTATCTTATTATTGTCATTTTACAGTACCATGTAATTTGTTTTTTTTTGTTGTTTTTTTTGTTTAATGGATTCAACACAAGCCATTTATGGTATAAATTTTCTAGTTTTGGACTATAACTAAAGTGTTATTAATAACTTGATAAAATAAAAAGATTCATTTTAATTTTTTTCATAATGTAAAACTTTAGATATTGTTTTTAAGTTTCAATATTAATGAGCAAGAGTATGTGATAATGTAAAGCTTTCTGAATTACTTTCCCATAAGTAATTTACTTTACTTTTTTCTTATTTATTTTAAAAATAGGAATATTTTCTCCTTTTTGAGTCTAAATGACTAATTAGAGCAGAGCTTATATTTTATTTGCATGGAATCATTTTAATAGAGATTTTTTGTTTAATGTGCATTGATAATTTAGAAAATGAGACTGGTTTTGCACTTTTCTCATTTGCCAATTTTGTGTGTGTGTTTTTTAGGGATTAAGGGCCTAAAGGAATAGAGGAAGTGAATGGACACCGATGTTTCAAAATATCTCATTTTGCCTAAAAGCAAGTACCGGCAGATAAATGCCCATAAAGGGATTTCTTTCTTAAGCCCCGTGGATTTTTCCCCGCACAACTTTTTGTGTGAGTTAGAAATGAAAACCATTCATCTAGTGCCCCAAAGAACGGCCTTATTGAATGGAATAACAGTGTAATGTACCATTGAAGGCAGGATTGAAAGTGATTATCTTGTTAACTCTTGACAGTTACCGCCAGCTTGAAATGAAACCGGCAGGCTTGATTTGCAAATGAATTAGAGCTTTTTCATTTTGTGCCAGGATCATCTTTTTATATTCTGATATGACAGATGCTATGTTCCAGGCTTTTGTTTTTCTTCATTTTTATACTTGCAAATAAAAAACAAAAGATTATGATAGTCATTTCATTTGCATCTTTTTCTCTTGGAGTTTATTCTTTGTATAGAAATTTTTAATCTTATAATTTTTAAAAATTTGTTTAAGATTATTGTTTTTGTCCAAATTAAATTTGATTAGTCTAAGTATAGTAGGAATTGGGTGAAAGAGAATAATTTAATGGCTTTTAAGAAGTAGAAGATTACCCACAAACAGAATACTGTAATAGTTAAAACAGAAACTTCTGGCAAACTTTATTAGAATTAGATTATTTTCTTGGCAGCTATTTTGATATAACTTCAAACTTGTAGAGAAGTTTCAGTACAAGAAACTCCCATATACCTTGTACCCAGATACATCAGTTGTTTATAGTTTATCCCATTTGTTTTATCTGCTCTCTCTCCCTCTTTCTGCCTTCCTCCTCTCTCCACATACATATTTTAAAAATGTTCTTTCTCTGAACCAAAAGGAAAGTATATAGGAATTAGTGTACCCCATAAATACTTTAGTGTACATTCTCAATGACATTCTCTTACATAACTACAAGCACTAGCTTTGGAGAACTCAGAGAAAAACGTATTTTTAAAAATTCTAATATTAGTAAGCAATCAATGTGCAGGTTTTTTTATTCATTATGTCATTAATACTTCTGTTTATTTTTTAAATCATATATGTTAATTATTATAATTTTAGGGCATTATTTATATATAAATTATTATCCTGAACTTTGTCCAAGTAGTTTTTAATATTGGAGGGTTAACATAATTAAAACTGGTATGTTACATTTAATAAAAATGTTCAAAGTAATAGTAAACATGCCCCTTATATAAGTAATAATGCATTTTCCATTAAAAAGGGACTTTATTTACTCACACAAACAAAAATACACTCATGTTTTTGTGGAATGTTAAATATCTTTAAATTACTCATTAAGGATTCAAAATTTATGGTTTTATAAGTCTTTTTTCATTGTGAAGTTATATTGTGTTTTGCTATACAAATCTTAATAAAATATGGAATTTTAGACTTAAGTTATTCCTCATTTTACCACTATAGCTTTTCAACATGAGGGTTGGCACTGAGGCCTATTTAATATAGTGGGAACTCCAGGTGTTCATAACATCAACTTTGTTGATATGATCCCTTGAGGAACTTTATAAAAATGCCGCTTCTATAAATACAAGAATAATTAGTATAATTATTTCTTTGTAATATAAGTGTATCAATGAGAAAAATGGAATTGCTTTGGGGAGATAGTATTTCACTTAATTCAAAGTTAGTGTTCTCTATTATCAAAATTGATAACAAATGTTTGTTAATGCTGATTAGTAATGAGATTTTAAATAGTTAATCTTTGAAGATGTTTTTTTCATGCTAATAGGTATTTCTGAAAACTGATCACAATGCACAAGCATATGATTTCAATTGAAATCATATATAACATAGCATATGTCACATCAGGTTGGTACTGAATTGGTATTGTTCAGTTTTACTGAAAATATTCTCATTCTACTATGTAGACATGGATGTTAATTCTTCAAATTCAGCATTGACACCTCAAATGAACAATAACTGAGCAGTATTGCTACATCTGTGGATTTATTAAGAGCCAAGGAAAACCATTCAAAATTATTTGCCTAGCCTTTGAGTATTGATGATACTTCCTACCTCCTCAACTTTTCGAGCAACTGTTCTTGTTGCAAGACTAATAGTTTTAAACAGCTGTTTTCTTCAGACACATTCCTTTGGCCACTGCAGCCAAATGTGATTTAATGAACTTATCCTTGTTAAATTGCTTTCATTGATTGGCTAACAAATATACGGCTCAGAAACTCATTTTTCTTTTTGATAAGGACTTCTGTTTGTGATGAGATATGCATCCATTTAAATGTTTTAATATTTCTATATAAATTTATATATAAATTATTATCCTGAACTTTGTCCAAGTAGTTTTTAATATTGGAGGGTTAACACAATTAAAACTGGTATGTTACATTTAATAAAAATGTTCAAAGTAATAGTAAACATGCCCCTTATATAAGTAATAATGCATTTTCCATTAAAAAGGGACTTTATTTACTCACACAAACAAAAATACACTCATATTGTTACTTTCCTGTGAGTTGGAAATACTGTGAGGACTTCTTAGTTTGATAATGTCAACATATATTGTAATCTTTTAGTACAGCTATAGAGTCATCATATAATAAACACTATGCATTGTTATTTAATTTGATAAAATAATCTACACCCTACTGAGCCTTAAAAGCATGTCATTTGAAGTTCCCTTTTCTCTTCTGGTTTTGACACAATAGTTGTACACTGGTATTAAAACAAAAATTAAATGTCACATTAAAGCATTTCATGAAGCCATTGAAACTCTGTTGAGATTTGTGCTCTGAGGAGCAGTGCAAACCATTGAGACACCCACTTGTGACCTCTATTGCAACCACTCAACTTTTGTTTTAATGCTAATGCAGCCATCAGAACAAACAAAAATGAGTGTGACTGTGTTCCAACACAACTTTATATATTGACACTAAAATTTGAACTACAATAATTTTCACATTGTTTACTGACACTCAGTTTGGACTTTCAGTTCAAGAGAAAAGTTGGCAATTCTTTAAATTCTCTTCTGGCCATCAAATACTACAAATAAATGTTTGGTGGAAAGTGTTCATGAGTTGAACAGGTTATCTTTTATTTTGTTCAGGCAAATATAAAACCACTTATAGTAAGAAAGATGTTCTAAATTGTAGAACATCTTCATTTGTATTTTCACTTTATAAGAAATAGAAAAAACAAATTTTTGTTACATATAAGACTATTTCAAGCCCTCAAGACTAACCACATGCCATTTCCTCCTGTCTACATGTAAGCTGTGCTTATTGAGCTTAGATTCTGTTAAAAAAAAAAAAAATGAAAGTAAACAGTTTAGAGTTTAGACAAACATAAATTATGTAGGAATGTTGGGTAGCTTATGGAATCATTAGAACTCCGGAAAACTAGGCCATGAAAATGAATAGGAATTAAGACAGCTACATCATGAGATCAGTCTAGTTAATATACATATACTGGTATCATCACCACCGACATTGCTGCCACTGGGCTTTTAGTTCTATTGTTACTGCCAACTAGAATAATAATTTTTGTATTCGTGTCTTTAATTTACTCTTGATTCAGAGTTCTTAGCATAATCCCTGTCTTCCTATATTTGGCACTTTTGGATTTAAAGCTCAACAATTTGGAGTACTATTCAGTTCCGGTTAACTTAAGAAACATGAGAAGTATTCTGGGGAAAGGGTATAGTATGTAAGCATAAAAGTGAAAAGCAATGAAGGAAGAATTCCTTGAGGTTCTAAACTACAAGTTGTTGTTCTGTCTTACAGGTCCATGAATATTATTTGTTCACAATACTTTAAAATATTACTCGTGTCACAATTTCTAATTTATATACTTGTCTGTTAATTGTTTTATGTCTGTCTGTAAGCTCCTTGCAACCCAGTCTGCTTTTTTTTATAATTGTACTAGAGGCCCAGTGCACGAAATTTGTGCATGTGTGGGGTCTCTAGGCCTGGCTGGCAATTAGGGCCAATCAGGGCCAGGCCAATTAGGGCTGGGCCAGAGAAGAGGCAATGGTTTCCAGGCCAGGCACAGAAGGAACAAACGCTGGATGCCAACGCCGTCATAGTTGGCGCCTAGCCACCACGCAGTTCCCCGGTTCCCCATCTCTCCCCTTCCTCCTCCCCTTGCCACCACACCGCTACTGTGGCGGTTGTGCAGTACGCCAGTTGGGGCCTGCCGGCCAGAGGGAGCAACAAGGCATGGGAGGTTGGACACTGGCCCTGAGGAGGAATCTGGGCCTTGGCCTCCCTGGGAAAGGGGCTATGAGGAGGGACCATTGGAAGTTGGCCATCTAGGGAAGGTTGCCTGTGGGAGCTCACTGACCACCAGGGGGTAGTGCCTGCATTGAGTGTCTGCCCTCTGGTGGTCAGTGTGCCTCATAGCAACTTGTCATTCGCTTGGGCTTTTATGTGTATAGATTCCTGATACTGTAACCAGCACAGAAGCTGACTCAAATATTGTGCTCAATAATAGCTGAATGAATAAATGATTAGGCCGGTGGTGGGGAAGTGCAAATCATGATCTCTTCAGTGGAAAGGCCTTGAAGAGTTTTGAGCAGGGGGATGATGAGATTCACTTATACAGGATTAGACTATTTAGAGGTAGGTGCATTGGAGGGAAGCAACAGTGGAAGTGGGAAAATAATTGTGAGGGACTTAAGATTAGGTGAGAGGTAATGGTAGTTGGATTAGGATGGTGATAATTGATATCAGTAGAGATAGTTCATATTGCTACTTAAAAGGTAGAGAGAGTAGGACTTAGTGATAGATTAGATATTATAAAAGAGACAAGGAAGTAAAGAGGTTGTTGACTCCCAGGATTTTGCCTTGAGAAACAGGATGAAAGATATGAGTCCCCTCTGAAATAGGAAATACTGAAAAAGATCAAGTTTGAAGGAGAAACTCAAGATTTCACTTTTGGATCCATTGAGTATAAAGTTTTGGTTTTTATTTTTGAGACATTCAGATAGAGATGTCAAGTAGACAACTGGATAAATGAATCTGGAGCATCTGAAAGCTATACTTTTTTTTTTCATTTACCTATAGTTTTTTTTATTAATGTTGTGCATGAGGATAAGAAGGGTTAGTAAGAAAGCATGGCATAAGATGAGGGCCTAGAACCTTGAGGAGCTCTAACTTTTACTGGTTAAAGATAACAGCATGAACCTGCATGGGAGATTTGAGGAGCCCTTTTTTTAGAAAATGTGGGAAAATTAAATGAAGTAATATCGTAGAAGACAAATGAGGATGCAGTGTTTGACAGTATTGGCAGGGGAGCAGGGCAGTAGAGAACAGATAATTGAAGGAATGAAGTACCGGTACTTGAAGAAGTCAGAAGAGCTGATTTTAGAGTCCATGTGGTGGGAATGGCCTTTGTCAGAAGGAACCTCAAGCATCATCTTTATGAATTATTTTCTGGTCTCTGCTACCCACACATTCCACTTCTTCCCCACCCTCTGAGTCCCCATCCTGTACTCTCATGAAATTAGAATTCTAACATTTATTAATTCTAACTAGAGGTCTGGTGCATGAAAATCATGCACTCGGGGAAGCAGGTCCCTCAGCCCAGCCTGTGCCCTCTCACAATCTGGGGGAATGTCTGACGGACAGCTTAGGCCTGCTCTCCACAGGGAGTGCACGTAAGCCAGCCGTCGGACATCCTTAGCGCTGCCGAGGATATAGGAGAGGCTCCCGCCATTACCACTGTGCTTGCAATCCATCAGCCCAGCTTCTGGCTGCGTGGCACTCCCCCCGCGGGAGCTCACTGACCACCAGGAGGAAGCTCCTGCAGTGAGCATCTGCACCCTGGTGGTCAGTGTGCGTCATAGCAACTGATCGTTCTGCCATTGGGCCGAAACTGGCTCTCCCACATCCCCTGAGGGATCCCGGATTGTGAGAGGGCACAGGCCAGGCCAAAGGACCCCACTGGTTCACAATTGGCATTGGGGAGAGACACAGGAGGTTGGTACTGTGGGAGGGCTCCAGGGCATGTCTGGCCCATCTCACTCAGTCCTGATCATCTGGACCCCAGCAGCACACTAACTTACCAGTCAGAGCATCTGCCCCCTAGTGGTCAATGCATCTCATAGCAATTGGTCAACTGTCTGACCCCTGTTGGTCAGTGCACGTTATAGTGAGCAGTTGAGTGGCCTTAGCATATCATTAGTATGATTGGTTGAATGGACGACCAGATGACCAGACACTTCTTAGCATATTAGGCTTTTATTATGTAGGATGTATAGCTTTGACATTGAACACCAGGATCTATGTTTATAAAAAAAATTATGTGGTAACAAAGCAGAAGGTCTACTTAAACACGTAGTTAACTTGAGGGATAGATATGTAGAAGCCACATAAAATAATTACTAAGTGCTAGCCTGTGAAGAATTTTTTTTAGGGCAATGCAGTTACCCTCGGTAGCCATATACTTAAATGTTCTGTCTTTTCGAAAGGGGCCTGTATGGCCCCCATTGCATGTGATAATCTGTAATTTTCATGTGGCATGGTGTTAAAACATGTTCTATGAGGATGATGAGCAGTCAGCTGGTGAAGGAGGCCAGCTGATTGCTCAGCATTATATCTCAGAGTGGCTTAGTTTCCCTCTGACTTTAAATGTATTGAAGGATCTGCATAATAATGATAATGTTGATAATAATTGAAAAATATATGCTAAGTATAACCTGCTAAGCACTTAGCATCTTTTTTGCATTCACAATTTAGGACATTTAGAAGTTCCTGAGACCCATTGAATGTCAAAGAGTGACTGATAGTTTAGAGGTATAAGAAATTACTATCAACATAGTAGAAGTGGGAGTTTGATTCATGAAGATGTAGTGAAGAAGAAAAGACTATTTTAGTTACATAAATCTATAAGTCAAATCATGAAGATGATAAATAACTGGTTTGAGAAGAGGTACATTTTGAATAGTAATACATTATTAGCCAGATATTGTAGATTATAAAGCAGACAGACACATGAACTTGGGGTATGAAGACATTAATGCTAGGGAGAGAAGAATATTACAGGAATTTTCGTGTGAAGTGATAGGAACCAAAACTAATTTAGACAAATGGGGAAGGAAGGGAATGTGGCAGAACTTGAAACAACCTTTTCCATTTATCTCATACATGTGGACTTAACTATTCTAGTTTCATATTCTCCAACTCTAAATTGAATTTATCTTTTTTATATAATCATGTACCTAATTTAGGAAGATTTTATGAGTACCAAAGATAACAGGTATGTACACACATAATTTATGAGAAAGTTTTTTAGGGCTATAGCAAAAAAAAAAAAAAAAATGAGGGCTGAATATTACTTAATACAGCAGGCAGCATTTCTGTTGTAAAAGAAAAAAAAATGAACTTTGGTTTCAGGTAGAGCATTTTTGCCTATTTTAGCAAGTTAGTTTTTAAGTTATAGATAATTTACACAATGAAGTTACTGTACTCATAGAGCTGCTGTGAAGATTTTTAAAAAATACTTTTAAAAATTGGATCACAGTAAGATATTTTCATGGAAGAAATTTTAGAAAACACAAGCAAAGAATTGGAATGAACATCAGTTGAAATCCTACTGTTAAATACAGCTAACATTAATTTATAACTTTTTAGTTACACATATATACTCACACTGTATATATGCATGTATAAAACTATTTTTAACAAATATGACATTCTACCATTCTATAATATGCTCTTTTAAAAACTTAATGTGCCACAAGAACATTTTCATGGAAATATACAACTACATCGTAGTTTTTAATGGCTACATGGTTTTCTGTTTAATGGATATTGCCATATTTTATTTCAGAGTTTGCCATTATTGGGTATTTATTTTGTTCCCAGGTTTTAGCCTCTTTTTTGGTTTTTGTTTTATTAAATACAATGTAGTGATTAGTATGGAAGTAGAACTTTCAGGTCAAATGCTTTATGTGTGTTATTGAGAAATTTTAACATTTTCAAATTGCTCTGTGGAAAACTTGTATTATTTTCTTTAGCATCTGAGGGTACCTGATTCCCCACACCTTTGCCAACACTGGACATATAATCACTCGTTTTCATTTTTGCTTGTCTGCTAGGTAAAAAATGGGATTTGATTTTATCTTGCAGATCTGTGTCTATAACATTTCTCTTAATGTTGATTAGCAGATTTTTTAAATGAATATTTTAAGAATTTAATAAGAGTTGATTAAGGGTCAGTTATTCATTTTTACTTAAATCCTTATCCGTTTACAGCCTCCTTCCCAATCATGGTTCCAATTAAGGAATAGGAGAATACTGTAAAATTTTGTTTCATTGTTAAGGTTATTTTTTTTAGAGATTGACAGTAATAAATCCTCTCAATCAAAATTTGGACAATGAATTCAGGCTGCCAGGTTTCCAATTTGCCTTTTACCAGCTGAGGGATATACTGTGGTATCTACTTAACCTTTCTAAACCTCAGTTGTCGAATCTACATATAATATGGATAATAATTTTATCTCTGTATAATAAAGTTATAAGGATTAAATGAGTTCATTTTTGTAAAGCTCTTACTACATTTGCTTGTTGTATACTATTAACATTTTTTCAGAGATGGAATCTCAATGAAGGTTGGTTCATTTAGATATATATGATGAAAGATTTAAGTGCTATAAAATGCAAAGAGATCTTTAGGAAATGGCATATGGTTTGACTTTGGCAAGAATCTTGAATTTTATGCTGAGGAGTTTATTTTCATTCACTGTGCAAAGAAAAATTTTAGTGGTTTTATTTCCTACCACTATTAGGTGGTTACCTAATTACCGTCACACCTTATTCTTTTGTTTCTGGATACAGTATCACTGTAGTTACATATGAAAACATCAGAAGGAAGAGTTAAAAATATCAAAATACTATATGACAGAAATCAATGATGATCTAATTTTTGTAAGAAATACAAAATAAGTACATTTGTGTGAATGCATAAAAATGGAGGGAAAACCTAAAATATGTTGAGATATTATCTTTGGCTGGTGGGGTTTCAGGTGATGATTATTTTCTTAGAACCAGACATAATTTTGAAAATTTCAGGGCCCCTGCTATATTCCATATGGCACCTTTTCAGATACTAGCCAAAGCCGTCTCTTCATCCTGTGGATGCAATACCGCACCAGGATGCACTGCTTTGTCAGGCCGTGTAGCTTTTATCGTCCACTGCCTGGTTAGCTTTTCTTTTTCTTTTTTCTTCTTTTCTCTCCATAATGAACAGCATGCACGATTGTACATGATGGCACTGAAAACTTACATAATAAAAATTATTTAAAATTAAAGACTAAAAGTAACATGACCTTTTAATGCATCTACTCTGGGCAGGCTGCTCTGCTTACTTGACCTCTGCAGGTGACTTTGAGCCTACTCTTCCTGCCTCTTCTTTTCTACTTACCCACTCTGCTCAAATGCAATCAATCCTTCAGGATGCAGCTAAAATTACCCTCCTCTTTGAAATATTTTTCAACCGCTCTAACACATATGGCAATTTCATCTTCTTCTGAAGTGCTCTTGAACTAGGTTAAGAACATGGATTGAAGGAATCAGTGGTGAATGGGTTGCATCTTACCTGCTAACTCCAAATGACTGGCACTGACTACTTAGAGCACAATGTTAAGATGCTTGAGCTGCACCTGGGAAGAAGATTGTCGTTAATGAGGAATGTTAGTCGTGCATGTGGGAAATAACAGATAGGTAGCATGTTCTCATTCACTTTGCCTGGCTTAGACATTAACTCTTTAAAAAAAAAAATTATATATATATATATATATATATATATATATATATATATATATAGTTTTTTTAAATTGATTTTCCACAGAGAGGAAGGAAGAGGGATAGAGAGCTTAGAAATGTCAATGAGAGAGAAACATCGACCAGCTGCCTTCTGCACACCCCTGCAGGGGATGAGCCCGCAACCAAGGTACATGCCCTTGACTGGAATGGAACCTGGGACCTTTCAGTCCCCAGACCTACTCTCTATCCACTGAGCCAAACCGGTTTCGGCTAGACATCTTTTGTGCATTAGTCTTAGTTTGACAACACTGTTTTAGACATCTAAGATATGGATATCACATCTTAGTACTTTTAGTTGATGATATTTATGTTTTTGTTATTGTTATCATTATCCAATTTTTCATGGAGCTAGGTGGTCAATATAATATATTTATATTGCTGTTTCTAGATTCTAGATGTTCCAAGTCTCTTTCTGGAATAATTTTCCTTGTGTCTGAAGCATTTCTTTAGCAGTTCTTTTAGATCAGATCTACAAGTGATATCAGTGTGTTTTTTCTTTTTTTTTTTTTTTTTTAATCAATCTTTATTGTTCATATTATTACAAAGGTTCCTCATTTCTTCCCCCCTCCACCAGGTTCCCACCCCACCCTCTGCCCCCTCCCCATCCCCCATTGTCCTCATCCATAGGTGCACAGTTTATGTTCAGTCTCTTCCTCCCTCCCTTTCCCCGATAGTAAATCCCTTTTCAGATAGTAAATCTGTTACTTAGCATTTTCTCATATCAATAATACCTCCACATGCCCAATGATACACTTCACACAAAAGACATTTCCAAATAGGTCAACCAGCCTCATCCAGGCCCCACCCAAGGCACTCACAGATCAACACCCCAGCGCTATACTAACTCAACACATCCAGATCTAAGCCTTCATCACTTGATTCAGCAGACCCTCAAGTTCCCACAAAAGTTTCCAGCCATGTCTGAGAGGCAGCCGTGGGCAGGGACAGGCGAGGAGCGAGCTGTTTCGGGCCTGGTTGCTCCGGGCCTGGCCTCTGTTGCTCAGGTTCGTTCCACAACCAGCTGCTCCGGGTCTGGTCACTGCCGCTCCCGACCTAGTTGCTCTGGACTTGGCTGTTGCTGCTACAGGCCTGGCCGCACCCGACCCGGCTGCTCTGGGCCCGGTTGCTCCGGTCCCGGCCGCTCCGGGCCTGGCCGCTCCCAGCCTGGCAGCTGCTGCTCCGGGCCTGGCCGCTCCCAGCCTGGCAGCCGCTGCTCCTGGCCTGGCCGCACCAGACCCGGCTGCTCCGGGCCTGGCCGCTCCCAGCCTGGCAGCCGCTGCTCCGGGCCTGGCCGCACCAGACCCGGCTGCTCCGGGCCTGGCCGCTCCCAGCCTGGCAGCCGCTTCTCCAGGCCTGGCCACTCCCAGCCTGGCAGCCACTGCTCCGGGCCTGGCCGCACCAGACCCGGCTGCTCCGGGCCTGGCCGCTCCCAGCCTGGCAGCCGCTGCTCCGGGCCTGGCCGCTCCCAGCCTGGCAGCCGCTGCTCCGGGCCTGGCCGCACCAGACCCGGCTGCTCCGGGCCTGGCCGCTCCCAGCCTGGCAGCCGCTGCTCCGGGCCTGGCCGCACCAGACCCGGCTGCTCCGGGCCTGGCCGCTCCCAGCCTGGCAGCCGCTGCTCCGGGCCTGGCCGCACCAGACCCGGCTGCTCCGGGCCTGGCCGCTCCCAGCCTGGCAGCCGCTGCTCCGGGCCTGGCCGCACCAGACCCGGCTGCTCCGGGCCTGGCCGCTCCCAGCCTGGCAGCTGCTGCTCCGGGCCTGGCCGCTCCCAGCCTGGCAGCCGCTGCTCCGGGCCTGGCCGCACCAGACCCGGCTGCTCCGGGCCTGGCCGCTCCCAGCCTGGCAGTCGCTGCTCCGGGCCTGGCCGCACCAGACCCGGCTGCTCCGGGCCTGGCCGCTCCCAGCCTGGCAGCCGCTGCTCCTGGCCTGGCCGCACCAGACCCGGCTGCTCCGGGCCTGGCCGCTCCCAGCCTGGCAGCTGCTACTCCAGGCCTGGCCGCTCCCAGCCTGGCAGCCGCTGCTCCTGGCCTGGCCGCACCAGACCCGGCTGCTCCGGGCCTGGCCGCTCCCAGCCTGGCAGCTGCTACTCCGGGCCTGGCCGCTCCCAGCCTAGCAGCCGCTGCTCCGGGCCTGGCCGCACCAGACCCGGCTGCTCCGGGCCTGGCCGCTCCCAGCCTGGCAGCCGCTGCTCCGGGCCTGGCCGCACCAGACCTGGCTGCTCCGGGCCTGGCCGCTCCCAGCCTGGCAGCCGCTGCTCCGGGCCTGGCCGCACCAGACCCGGCTGCTCCGGGCCTGGCCGCTCCCAGCCTGGCAGCCGCTGCTCCGGGCCTGGCCGCACAAGACCCGGCTGCTCCGGGCCTGGCCGCTCCCAGCCTGGCAGCTGCTGCTCCGGGCCTGGCCGCTCCCAGCCTGGCAGCCGCTGCTCCGGGCCTGGCCACACCAGACCCGGCTGCTCTGGGCCTGGCCGCTCCCAGCCTGGCAGCTGCTGCTCCGGGCCTGGCCGCTCCCAGCCTGGCAGCCGCTGCTCCGGGCCTGGCCGCACCAGACCCGGCTGCTCCGGGCCTGGCCGCTCCCAGCCTGGCAGCCGCTGCTCCGGGCCTGGCCACACCAGACCCGGCTGCTCCGGGCCTGGCCGCTCCCAGCCTGGCAGCTGCTGCTCCTGGCCTGGCCGCACCAGACCCGGCTGCTCCGGGCCTGGCCGCTCCCAGCCTGGCAGCTGCTACTCCAGGCCTGGCCGCTCCCAGCCTGGCAGCCGCTGCTCCTGGCCTGGCCGCACCAGACCCGGCTGCTCCGGGCCTGGCCGCTCCCAGCCTGGCAGCTGCTACTCCGGGCCTGGCCGCTCCCAGCCTGGCAGCCGCTGCTCCTGGCCTGCCCGCACCAGACCCGGCTGCTCCGGGCCTGGCCGCTCCCAGCCTGGCAGCCGCTGCTCCGGGCCTGGCCGCACCAGACCCGGCTGCTCCGGGCCTGGCCGCTCCCAGCCTGGCAGTCGCTGCTCCGGGCCTGGCCGCACCAGACCCGGCTGCTCCGGGCCTGGCCGCTCCCAGCCTGGCAGCTGTTGCTCTGGGCCTGGCCGCTCCCAGCCTGGCAGCCGCTGCTCCGGGCCTGGCCACACCAGACCCGGCTGCTCCGGGCCTGGCTGCTCCCAGCCTGGCAGCTGCTGCTCCGGGCCTGGCCGCTCCCAGCCTGGCAGCCGCTGCTCCGGGCCTGGCCGCACCCGACCCGGCTGCTCCGAGCCTGGCCGCTCCCAGCCTGGATGCTCCGTGCTTGGCTACTGCTGTTCTGGGCCTGGCTGCTCCCAACCCGGCTGCTCTGGGCCCAGCCACTCGGTGTCTGGGTGTTCCTGGACTGGCCACCCTGGGCTTGGCCACCTCTGCCTCAGGCCTGGCTGCCACTGCCCCAGGTCTGGCTGCTCCAGTGCTGGCCGTTGATGCTCTTGTTTTGGCTGCTGCTGCTCTGGGGCCTGGCCACTGCTGCTCCGGGCCCAGCTGCCACTGCCTTGTGCCTGGCCACTCTAGCCCTGGTCGCCGCTGTTCCAACATTCTGTCCCTTTTTTCTCTTTTTTTTTTTCTTTTTTTTTTAAAAAAAACAACAAACGCATTTATGTTGCAATGTTGGCTGGTGCGTTGAGTTCTGACTTAGTCTTTGATTTTTCAAGATCTTCTTGGTATTCTTTCTTAAGTAATTTTACTATCATTTGCTCTCACTTGATTTCTTCACATTGAGAACTTCTTTGGTTTCTTCCTCCTTGTCCTGGGAGCTCAGCAGGTTGGCCTGTGGCACCCCTTTGTTCTCCGTGGGCTCCCGCGCTGCTCCAGCCTGTTGCCGGGGTCGGCGCCACCCAGGAAGCAGCCCCCGTCCTTGGCTCCGTTGCCCGCGCTCAGCAGTCGAAGGCTCAGGGGCACCCCCCCCCCCTGGGGGCCCCATCGCCCGGCTCCTTGCTGGCGCCCGGCTGGCCGGTGTCCGGCAGGGGCTCCTGCTCCTCGTCGCGTTCCTCCTGGAGCTTTCTTTCTCCCTCCCACTAGGGGAGTCCAGGATCAGAGTCAACAGACTGTCCTCTGCGCACAGTGTGCGCGACTCCGGGGGCTCGGCCTTTCGCCGCGCTCCCAGGACTCCACCTCACAGCTCCGTCTCCCCCTGCCCGAGCCTGGGTCCCCAGGGACTGGCCCAGACCTGGAGTTCGGGGCGGTCTGGACTGAGGCTCAGAGCTGCCGCTGGAGGTTTTGTTTCTTCCGGCTAGGGTAATCCAGCATCAGAGTCAACATTCAGTTCTCTGCGCGCCATGTGCGCGCGACTCCGGGGGCCCCGCATTTCGCAGGCCCCCAGGATTCCGTCTCACAGCCCCGTCTCCCCCTGCCGGAGCCTGGGTCCCCAGGGTCTGGCCCATAACTTGGGGCTCAGTGCTGCCGGTTCGGGGGTTCAGCCCAGGCTGGGGGTTCTATTTCCTTCCTGCTAGGGAACGCCAGGCAGCACCCAGCCCTCTCCTCCTCTCTGGCTGCAACCTCTCCGCGCGCGCGTACGTGCGAGCGCGCCGCATGTCTCCGTACCTTAGGCTTTTTTTCAGCTCCTCTGATTTTCCTTCTGGTTTTCTCCCTCCTTCCTATTGTAGAGTTTTCAGTCAGTCGACTACCTGTAGCTCTGGGCGATGTCCACTCTACATTTTAGTTGTATTCCCTTGAAATTGTTGTGAGCTGCTGCGGCTAGGTGTATACCCGAGCAGCCATCTTGGATCCTCTTCTCAGTGTGTTTTTTCATCTGAAACTGTTATCTAGAGCACAGCTTCAACATTTTTGAAATCTCATTTCTTTCCTTTGTAGACCCTTTCTTTGAATTCCAGAGCCTGTTTACCAGAATGACTGTAAATGGCTTACCTGATACATACCAAATTAAGTCTTCAGCTTCCCATTGGAATATGCTCAGTGTGTATCATAAGTCCTCCACTATTTAATATGTTTAATTTAAACTTGTCCCACTATAGTAGATGCTCACAAATACTGGTAAAACTAAATAAAGAATCTTAAAAAGAGAATAGCCCATGTAAAATTCACTGATCATGGTACACTTGTCTGTGTAAATGGTATATAAGTTCTAGAATAGAGTATCCTATATAATAAAAATGTTATATGCAAATAGTCATTACACTGTGAAGCGTAATGACTGGATCACGGATCAGCAGGAGGAAGGGGCAGCGAGCTATAAGCAGGTGGTGGAGAGCTACAGGAGGGGGCAGGGCAGCAAGATATGAGGGGGGAGGCATAGAGGGGGGAGGGAGCTACAGGAGGGCAGCAGCAAGCTACTGGCTACAAGCAGGTAGCAGAGACCTACAGGAGGGGGCAGGGCAGCAAGCTATGAGTGGAGAGGTGGGACTAGGGGGTGGGAGGAGCTACAGGAGGGTGGGGCAGTGGGTGGAGAGCTACTGGAGAGTGGCAGCGAGCCCTGGTGCACAGATTCATGCACAGATCTACTAGTTTATAATAAAAAAAAGCATAATATGCTAATTAGACTGGACAGTTGAATGACCTACTGGACATCATTCAGGATGTCCTACCAGATGAAGCTGTGGTGGCAGGAGCCAAGGCAGAGGTAGTTAGGGGCGATCAGGCAGGCAGGTGAGCAGTTAGGGGTGATCAGGCATGCAGGCAGAATGGTTAGGGATGATCAGGCAGGCAGGCAACAGGGGCCATCAGGCAGGCAGGCAGGCAGGCAAGCGAATGGTTAGGGATGATCAGGCCAGCAGGCAGAGGTGGTTAGGGGCGATCAGGCAGGCAGGCAGACAGGCAAGTGGTTAGGAGCTACAGTCTTGAATTGTAAGAGGGATGTCTGACTGCTGGTTTAGGCACGATCCCACACGATCCCATAACCTAAACCAGCAGTTAGACATCTTCAAAGGGTCCTGGATTGGGAGAGGTTGCAGGCCAGGTTGAGGAATACCCTCCCCCAACCCATGTGCGAATTTCAGGTCTCTAGTGTTGTAAATAATTAGTTAAATAAAAATACTACTCATAAAATAATACAAACTTCTGAACACTATATTATGAACTGGGGTAACATAAGAATATATATTGAGAGCCGCTAATTTGCAAGATATTCTCCAATCAGGAGAAAAATGCTGAGTATTCTAACCAAACTAGGTACATTAAAACTTGGAATTCCATGAATATCTTTTTGGAACTTAGAGCTAATACTCTGTATTTTTCTTATTGGGCTTAAAATGTAAAAAAAAAAAAAAAAAGGTAATTGAGACATTGTTTTTCCTTCTTTTTTCAACATACTTTATTATTCTGCCTCCTCTAAGAGATCGGAATATGAGAATGTGCTTATGTCAGGATATTTTTACTGGAGGTTAGCATTTGGCCAGGCTCTTTATATGTTTTTTTTTTTTTGAAAAGTAGACTGACTTTCGTTTATAGGTTGAAACGTGGTTACAAAAGCTAACATCTATAAAGAGATTTCTTTATTTTGGAAATCGAATATGGTCAATTGGTCCAGTATTAGCCTGTCGTATTGCACCAGTATTTATTGAGTGACTTATGTATATATGTGCTGATTTTTTTCAATCCCTGTCTTGAATTTAAGAATGAAAAAATTAGAGAAGTTATATAACTTGACAAAGTTATTTAGTAAGTAGTAGGGTTGCAATTTGTACCTAGGGTTTTCTTAGGTTTATATATTACTAAAATCTTACATTAATAACATTTTATTCTTTAAAATTTTTTAAAATATATTTTTATTGATTTCAGAGAGGAAGGGAGAGGGAAAGAGAAATAGAACCATCAATGATGACAGAGAATCATTGATTGGCTGCCTCCTACACGTCCCTTACTGGGGATCAAGCCCACAACACAGACATGTGCCCTTGACCAGAATCGAACGTGGGACCCTTCAGTCTGCAGGCTGACGCTCTATCCACTGAGCCAAACTAGCTAGGACATAACATTTTATTCTTAACTTAAAAAGTCTTATACATGTAAAATGTATCAATTATTATTTGATACTACTCTTGATCTTAGCCAAATGACAGAGAAGCGATTAATTATTATTTGAGATGGGAGATATAAGAACCTTGTAACTCAAGCTTTTAAAACATTGACTGCCATTATGTAAAATAAAAACACAACAACACAAAAAACAGGAAAGAGGATATAAAATTAATTGTGATATTATCGCTATAGCTGTAGAAAACTGCAGCATAGTAATCTTTTGAAACTGAATGATACGCTCTGTTCGTGACAAAAAACAGTCTGTAAAATTGTATACTGTTATAGGAGTTATTCTATTTTTCAAAATTATAGTCTGTGCAAATTGTATATGGGATAATACATACACAATACTAATTATAAATATATTTAAACTTTTATTTCTTCAAGACTTGGTTCATGAAATATTTTGATGCTATAGCTGGCAGTTGCTTGCAGTAAGGTTTCTGAGTATTTTATAAGTTAACACTCACTGGATTTTGGGCTAGCTCTATGAAATGGCTTTGGCTTAAATTTATTTTATTACTTTTCTACTCCCCCCCCCCCCCCCAAAAAAAAAAAGTTAATTTTCTTTTGGATGTCTTGATTATTTAATTTGTTTTAAAATAGTACTTTTATAAGTAAATCTATAATTTATTTTGGGTTGATATAATAGGGAATGATCAGAACAATCATGTACTTTTTCTGGGAGAAGTAATTAATTTTTTTTCTAAGCTAATATTTTTACAAGTGTGAATGCAAAATGCATATATTGAGAGTAAAGAAGAATGCCATCAGCCAGAAGGAATAGGGTTGGATTTTTTATTGTTGTTGTTTTCAAAATAAATGCCATTATTAATTGTGGCTCCCTGGTTTGGTTCCCTTGGACCATTTAAAACCTGAGTGATCAGTTTAGTATTGTATTGCTAGCATCTTTTTTAAAAAAGTTAAACCCTTCCTAGTAAGACTAGATCTAAAATAGCTTATTCTGTTTTTTAAAAACTTCATGAGAGGATATAAGCTTTATCGTAGCAAGTTTCTGGATTTACAGCATGCTTCCTTTGGCAAAATAATGAAATCTGTTTGCCACAAAGGTAAATTAGTATCTTTATTTTAATTTTTTTTTCTTGGCCTCCTCTGATGAGATTGATGCATTGTGTCTCTGCTGGAAGGAGACCTAATATTGAAGGAGACAGGTGCCACAAGGTTTATTTAGGACAACCTCAGCCTTGTCCCAGTCAGTTTCAAAATGTCTGCCTCATACATGTTGAGCTACTGCATTTCCTGCGTTAGAGCCTTGTGTTATGCCAACATTACTATCTGTGCTGCCTCAACTACAAATTGGATGAACAGCCCATGACACTTTTTCAATATTATTACATTAAACCAAGTGGATTTTGATTGATAACCTAATATTCAACTAATGCAAAACATCAATCATGGCAAGTATATTAATTATTTAATATTGCAGTCTAATTCAGAAATCGATGTGCTGCATGAGAGGAAGGGAAACTCATGGTTCCCAGAAGATTTAAGACAGGGAATGATTAAAAAAAGACCTGCTGTACTCCTGTGTGTTAGTTCGATACAAATCTTTATTCATTTGCCAATAATCTCTTCCCATTTTCCACTTCAGGACCATTTTATCAGTTTTGAGACCTATAATTGAATTAAGTCTGCTTTCAGCACAGGGCAAAAGGAGTTGCACAAATATTGATGAAGTCATGACAGGGACAACCCAAGAGACAGACCACTAAAGAGGACAGACCTTTAAAGAGGACCATTTGTTGCAAGATCCCTCTATCAGTGTCTTGGATCTTGCCTCTCTATTTTTAAAAACGTATTAAGACTTTTGGAACCACTATTAAGACTTCTGTATTTAAAAATCTATTGTAATGACACATTTTTAAAACGCATTGCCATTTATGGTGTAGCTTCATGTACAATATCTTGCTGCTGCTTTTTTTCCCACTGTAACCTTATGTGTTAGGTAAGGCAGGTTTTACAGAATCACACATTATAGAAGAAGAATATGAGCTTTGGAGAAGTTGGCTTATTACAACTATTTATTAGGTCTAGTAATAATTAATGATGTTTTCTAATACTTTTTTAAATTGAATTTATTTAAACAATACAACAAAATTTAATCAACAATATAGTTGCCGTTGTTTTCTACTACTTGTGCCCAACGCTCAGGAAGCATTTTAATCCCTCTGTTGTAAAATTCTTGTGATTTTGATGCAAAAAAAATTCGGTCAATGCATTTTTGAGGCATTCTTCATTATTAAATTTTTTTCCAAGAAGAAAGTTTTGCAAAGAACGAAACAAATGGTAATCGGAAGGGGCAATATCAGGAGAATATGCAGGTTGAGGGAGAACTTCCCATTCCAACTGGCACAATTTTTCAGCAGTGATTCTTGCAGTATGCGGTCGTGCGTTATCGTGGTGAAGAATTACGCCCTTCCAATTAATCAGCGCGGGTTCTTTTTCTCTTAAAGCTTGGGCTAACCTTTCCAATTGGGCACTATACACTGCACTTGTAATGGTTTGGTTAGATGGTAAAAGTTCATAATGAAGAATTCCTTTAAAATTCCACCAAACACACAACATCACTTTTTTCGCATGCAAGTCAGGTTTTGGCGTGGGCTGCGGAGCCTCATTTTTGTCCAACCATTGAGGCCGCCTTTTCAAATTAACATACAGCACCCATTCTTCATCTCCGGTAACAATTTGCTCTAAAAATGGCAAACAGTTTTGACGAGAGAGGAGCGAACTGCAAATTGTGACTCTTTGATTACGGTTGTTGTCGGTCAACTCATGAGGAACCCATTTTCCAAACTTTTGGACTTTGCCAAGTGCACGCAATTGATTGGAAATTGTTTTTTGTGAACAATTTAAAGTTGTCGCAAGCTCTTGTTGGGTAATTTGAGGATTTTGCACCAAAAGAGCTTGAAGAGCTTCTTGATCAAAATTGGACACACGGCCTCGACCACTCTTGTCATCTAACGAAAAATTTCCCTTGCGAAATTTCTCAAACCAACGCTGGCATTTTCTGGCGCTAACTGCATCTTGACCAAGAGCACTACAGATATTTTTTGCAGCCTCACTTGCTTTTCTTCCTAATTGGAACTCGTAAAGCATGCAGTGCCGAATATGCTCTTCATCCGCCATCTTCTTAGCCCTAGTTCTGCAACAAAAACCAAACCAAACACAAACTTTTTCAAGCAAAACTTGTTAATTGCACTTCACACGTTCTGTAGATACCACATGTTTGAAGGTTATGTCAATACAAGTCAACGCCAAGCAAGATTTTAAACGAATGTTTAAAAACAACATTAATTATTACTAGACCCGATATACAAGTTCTTACAACTATTTTATAAGAGCTTAAATGTGAGTGTAGTCTTCTGCTTCTAGAACCAAGGTTAAATAATCACGCTGTTTTGAATAATATTTATGTATTCATGATGCTTTCTTTATCTGTGTTGTTTTGAGATGGCCACCCTTTCTGTGTTTCTGCCCAAAGTAAAACTAAAGGAAACTGATTTCCTTAGAGAACTTATTGAAAATTTGGTGTCCCAAACTATGATACTTATCTAAGCTTTATGAATATGTGAGCCTGCTGGATATAAATGAAAAATTCTTAATGTATTGTCCTCTTTATATCTCAAAAAATATTTGGGGGGAGGGATGGGAGTGGCTTAAATATATTTTATCTTAAATTACCACCCCAGTTTTCTTTTGGCTCATATTTACCTTGTTATATCTTTTACTCTCTCTTTTCTGGAAACCTTCTGAGTATTTTTGTTTTGTGGGTTTTTTGTATATGAGACATTGCTGAATTTTTATTTTTACCCAATCTGAAAATCTTCCCTGGCATTTTAACTCCAGGTTATTATGGGTGAATTTTTTTTAGTTTTCTTTTTAATCATTGATTGCTTAGATTACAATAATTACTATATCCTATGCTTTTTCGTGAATTTATTTCTCATCTTTATGCATTATATTCCTCAGAATTTTGTTTAAATAGTGTCTTTGTGTGGATAATTTTTTTGAAACTTTGCATGCTGAAATTTGTTTTCTATCAACTTAATAGTTTATTTAGCTGTATATAAATTCATACTCACAGTCCTTTTCCTTTAAAAAAATATTTTTATTGATTTCAGAGAGGATGGGAAAGGCAGAGAGAGATATAATCATCAATGATGATAGAGAATCATTGATTACTACCTCCTTCATTCCCGCCACTGGGGATGGAGCCCACAACCTGGGCATATGCCCTGACCTGGAATCGAACTATGACCTCCTGATTCATAAGTCAACGCTCAACCACTGAGCCACACCAGCTGGCCTCTTTTCCTTTAACATTTACTTTCTCTTAGAATTTAATACTTTCTTCTTCAGCATTAGTATTGAGAAGTCTGATGTCAGTGTTATTCTTCCTTTATGGAGGGGTATGTTTTTTCTTTCTGGATGCTTTTAGACTTTTATCTTGATCTATAATAGTCTCATTACCCTTATATTATGCTTTGCTGTGTATTTTTCCTTAATCTGTTTACCATTCTATGTAATCTTTCAATGTAAGATTTGAAGATTTCTGTATCTGAGAAATATTTGTCATTTCTTCAAATGTGTTTGTTTTCTGTCTTCTAAAGTGTCTTTGCTTTCCTTCTAGGTTTTTCCATTACATAGATGTTTGCACAAATGCTATTCTTAATTTTATCTCTTATTTTTTCTATTTTTTCATTCCTTTCTTATGCTTTCTGGGAGAGTTCTTGTACCCAGTTTTCCAGCTCAATAATTCATTCTCAGTCTTTAGCTATTTTGCTTTCAATCCAAACCTCTGTGAGGTTTTTCAAACTATTATATTTATATTAATTTCTAAAAATCTTCCTTTTCAATATGTTATTATACCAATATTATAATTTTGCTCAGTGTGTTCTATTTTCCCTGAATGAGGTTGCTTCTTTGGTTATTTTTTTCTATTCCTATGTTTACACAGTTCAGAGATCTTAACAATTTTTTTTTTTGTGGACTTCTCTTTCACTTCCTGCAACATTAGCTGCCTTGGCTAGTAATTTTATTCTAAGGAGATAAAAATCTGGGTTCTAGCTGATGCTCCTCCAGGTTAATTTAAAAATTATAGAGTCCAAAGCCTGGCCTCAGTCAACTATTTTTTCATTTTTAACATTTGTTTTTACTGTTGAAAGTATTACAGATTTCCCCATTTCTTCCCCATTGACCACCCCCCCCCCCACTCTACCCCACACCCAACTACTTTTTCCATTGTGTCCTACTCCATCAAAAACAATACAACTTATAAACAAGGATTTATGGAAGAAGCCACATCAAGACTGGTAGGAAGGCGAGGCACCTAAAGAGCTGGCCAAGTTCTCACAGGCAGTGGCTGAAATTCTTAGCTGTAACAGTTCCCTTTAATAAATGTGGGGTCTCAACTATACCCAGGCTCCTCAGCCTAGAGTATGGAGCCATGAAGATGCTGTGAAAATCTGGCTGTGAAAATCAGCGGTATTTTCTCCACCAGGGAGAGAGAGGATTCTGCTGGAGACACAGGCACCCTTTTAAAGAGCCATGCACAAAATCCTTTTTCACAAGCACTTACCATGGGCTCCAGAGGAGGGAGGGTGGAGTGGAATTTGTCACATGAGGAGAGACTGATGTTTTTGCCTCTGGGGAGACAATTGAAAGGACAGCACCAGGATTGCTGAGCTGAGTTTCTCTCCCACACTACCTACGCCATCTTTCTTGGGTGGAACAATCCCTTTCATATGGCATCAGCCTGGAGAAATCCAATAACTCTACCCTCTGGATTCCCTGGTGCCTTACCCTAAAGAGCTTGCACCCTACTAAGGAGTCAGGTACCTGGCCTGGGGTGTAGAGAGGTCTGGGCAGACTCATTGTATGGCTTTGAGGCAAGGGCCATTCCCCCCACATTACTGTGAAACTGACTGATGTCTTCCCCTTGCAGAAGATCTGCTAGCCCCACTCTGGGCTCCTGGCAGACCCACCCTCCCTACTCCTGGTGGCTCCACCCTACTGAGATCTGGGCAGAAGCCAGGACAGACTGAGTTGTATGTCTCTAGGATGGGGGCCTTTTTTTCCACGCATGCCCTACCTGTTCAGAGATCTTACTTTACGAGGCCAAATCTTGGTCTGTTAGGGCCTAATGAACTGCTGGTCTCATCCTGACACACCCCACCACAAAGGTGTGCAAGCACCCAATGGGTGGCAGCTAGACTTGGTATACCCTGGAGCATTGGCTGAGTGGCCTCAACCCAGCACTGGCATCAAGTTTGAACCTGTGTGAGTCTGGTGAACACCACTCACCCCTACCTGGTGACTTACTGAGAGCCTACCTCATGTAACTTGAGTACTGCCAGAGGTTCTTCCAGTGACAGAGTCTAAGTTAGCTGGCAGAGGCAAGAGAGGCAGATTTCAGGGTTTCTTGGGACTTTTGCTGACCTGCCTTGGTGCTAGAAAAAGCCGGCCTTAGTGAACAGCTTTTTCCTTCCCACACATCCAGGCACAAAAGAGGTAGCCATAAACTGGGATCACTTTGTGGCTCCAAAAAAGGTTGTGCAGAGCCAGTCTCAGGCAGCATCTAAATTGGCCTGCACCAGAGTCCCTCCCAAGAGGCCCCAAAACAAACACACCCAGTGGCCAGCTTCAGATAGCATCATAGCAGGATTTAATTAGCTTCAAAAGTGGTATCACCAAAGGAAGATCTAATCAGGCACTGGATTCTGCTGAGGCAAAATCTACTTAGTGTGGTCAGCATCTGCACAGCAGCTCATACACTATGATCAGGGTCAATCCTCAGAGTCAGCCAGCCTGAGTGTCGACCCTAAGCACAAAGAAGCCAATAACAATCAATACTCCATTACAACAGGAGGGCCCACATAATGTGCACAAGGGACATTCCTAGAGAGCCCAGCACAGGTGATCAAGGGGACTTTGCCACTGGGTCCCACAGGACATCTTCAAAAGATCATTCTACTAGAGCTACCTAATACATAAAAACAAACACAAAGAGACAGCCAAAATGGGAAGACATGCTCCAAATGAAAGAACAGGAGAAATCTCCAGAAAAAGAGATATATGAAATGGAGACAAGAAATTTGTCAGATATGGTTATAAGGATGCTCAGGTAACTTAGTGAAAACTACAACAGCATGAAAAGGGATATAGAAACCATGAAAAAGAACCAGTTGGAAATGAAGAATACTATTTCTGACATCAAGAATAAATGGGGAAAAAATTAAAAAGTAGGTTGGATGAAGCAGAGAATCAAATCCGTGATTTAGAAGACAAGGTAGAAAAAACACCCAATCAGAGCAGCAAAAAGAAAGAAGAATTTGAAAAAATGAGGATAGTTTAAAGGAACAATAGTATAATATAAGGTGTAACAACATCCACATCAGGAGAAGAAAGGGAGCAAGGGATAGAGAACCTATTAGAACTTCCCTAACCTAGTGAAGGAAAAAGATACACAGGTCTAGGAAACAGAGAGTTCCCAAACAAGATGAACCCAAAGAGGCCCACACCAAGACCCATCATAATTAAAATGGCAGAGTTAAAAAAAAAAAAAAAAAAAAAGACAATATTAAAAGCACGAGAAAGATATTTATCTACAAATCTACAATGGAGCTTCTATAAGATTCTCAGCTGATTAATCAACAGAAACACTTAAGCCAGATGAATTGTCATGAAACATTCAAAGTGATGGAAAGGAAGGACCTACAACCCAGGTTACTTTACATGGCAAAGCTATCATTTAAAATTGTTGGAGAAATAAAGAGCTTTCCAGACAAGAAAAAACTTAATGAGTTCATTGCTACCAAACCAGTAATACAAGAAATGTTAAAGGGTCTTCTTGAAGAAGAAAGAGAAATAGGAACATAGTTAAAAAAATAAAATGGCAATGAATACATAACTATCAATAATCACTTTAAATGTAAATGGCCTAAATGCTCCAATAAAAGATATAGGATCGCTGAATGAATAGGAAAATAAGACCCATATATTAGCTGTCCTACAAGAGATCCATCTCAGAACAAAAATTCACATAGACTGAAAGTTAAAGGATGGAAAAAATATATTTCATGCAAATGAAAATTTAAAAAAGCTGAAGTAGCAACATTTATATCTCCCTCCCTCCCTCCCTCCCTCCCTCTCTCCCTCTCCCCCCCCCCTCTCTCTCTCTCTCTCTCTCTCTCTCTCTCTCTCTTTATTCTTTCTTCCAATAGTTTCTTGTCCTTGATTCCAAAATGCAAACAGCTTAAAGAATTGATTTCCCATAATTTTGTGATAAACTCAGTTTACAGTGAAACCTACCCTGAAATGAAACGTATAGCCTTTGTTTATCCCACTCTGTGGGATATTCATGTTTCTTTTAGAATTAATGTGTATGATGATGAGATGCTGCCTCGAGCATGCTGTCAGCGTTGCATGGCATGTAGTGCATATACTTTATTACCTTTCTAAGCTCCCAACTATTCTCATGAAGCATGTCTAGCCCCAGTGGTTTCAGATAATGAATTAAGAACTTGTACTTTGAATCTGAATATTTTTGGTTTTTTTATATTCTAATATTATTTTCTAATAAGAACCATTATGTGACAATGTAACGGGGGGGGGGGGGGGATGATGTAGATGTATATTATATAGAACAGATTTTAAGATAGATTGCCAAGTGATGGTACCAAGAACAGTGCTTATACTATGTTTCTGTTTGGGTTTAATTAAAAAAATTTTTTTTAATGAGAAGGAAGAAATACACACGTATATGCAAATAGAATATCTTTACAAAGACTAACAAAGAGGTAATAATAGTGATTGAGATTGAGAACTGGGAGTCAGGAGGAGGAAGATGGCTGCCAAAGGGAAAGCAGACTGCAAGATAGTGTGCGAGTGAGAAAACAAGGGGAGAGTGTGTGGTCGCATGGAAAGTGTTCGTTGGTGAGCTGAGGGACATCTATACTCCAGGAGACTGTGGGAACTGTCAGATGGGGCTCCCTTGACTGGGGAGCCCCCACTACTACTGGGTTCTCTCCCAGAGCAACCAGCTTGGACGCAGAGACTGCACCATCTTAAAGGAAAAGTGGATGTTATTGGGAGCCTGAAAAGGCTGGGAAATCTACAACTACAGCACCCACTGAACAGCTGCGAATCCGAGAACACCGGTTTCCAACTGGCACAAGCACGCAGATTCAGAGGAGCTCTACACTCCACCACAGAAAGGAGAGAGAGAACTACATAACCAGACACGTGGAGAAGTGAGAACATGGGGAGACAAAGGAAAAGCCCGCATATGAAATAAAGCAGGCATCACCAGAGCAGGAAGTAAACAAAATGGAGGCAAGCAACCTGTCAGAGAAAGAATTCAGATAAATGGCCGAGACCGGTTTGGTTCAATGGATAGAGCGTCGGCTTGGGGACTGAGGGGTCCTGAGTTCAATTCCGGTCAGGGGCATGTCCCTTGGTTGCGGGCACATCCTCAGAAGGGGGTGTACAAGAGACAGCTGATCGATGACTCTCTCATTGATGTTTCTAACTATCTCTCTCCCTTCCTCTCTGTACAAATCAATAAAATATATTAAAAAACAAAAAAAGAATTCAGATAGATGGTCATAAGGTAGATGAAAAAAATGGAAGACAAATTTGACAATACGTGTAAGAACCAAGAGGAAAACCAAGAAGAAATGAAAAATGACATTGCTGCTGTAAAGAACTCAATAGAAAGCATCAAAAGTAGACGAAAAGCAGCAGAGGACTGCATCAGTGAGCTAGGAAAAAATACCCAAGTAGAGCAGTTTCTAGGAAAAAAATTAGGCTTTTTACTAGAACACAGTGTACATGTTCTGTACCCGAAGCTACACTGTGTTCTAGTAAAAAGCCTGCTCAGATTGGCCAGAGTCAGAGAGGCGGTCTATTAAAAAAAGAACTGATGTTGCCTCGGAAGTGGGGGGTAGTCTTATACAGCGAATATGGGCCTAAACCTATGTTTTAACTGTAAAATTAGGGGGTTGTCTTATACGCCGGAAAATACAGTAGTCATAATAATTGATGCAGAAAAAGCATTTGACAAAATCCAATACTCTTTCTTAATCAAAACTCTCAGCAAGGTGGGATCAGACCTCAATATCATAAAAGCTATATATGATAAACCAACAGCCAACATCATACTCAATGGGCAGAAACTAAAACCATTCTCTCTAAGAACAGGAACAAGACAGGGATGCCCACTCTCACTACTCCTGTTCAACATACTACTGGAAGTATTAGCCATTGCAATTAGACAAGAAGCAGAAATAAAAGACATCCAAATTGGAAGAGAAGAAGTAAAGCTGTCCTTATTTGCAAATGATATGATATTGTACATAAAAAAACTGAAAGACTTTATTTAAAAAAAAAACCTATTAGACTTAAATGAATTCGGCAATGTAGCAGGATACAAAATTAATGCCAAGAAATCTATAGCATTTCTATACACCAATATGAAGTTACAGAAAGAGAGACTAAAAAAGCATTCCCATTTACCCTTGTACAAAAAAAAAAAAAAAAAAAAAAAAAAAAAAAAAAAAAAAAAAATTAAGATATCTAGGAATAAACTTAACTAAGGAGGTAAAAGACCTATACCTGGAAAACTATAGGACACTGAAGAAAGAGTTAGATGAAGATGTAAATAGATGGAAGAACATACCATGTTCATGGATTGGTAGAATGAACATCATTAAAATGTCCATACTACTCAAAGCAATCTATAGATTCAATGCACTCCCCATTAAAATACCAATAGCATTTTTCACAGACTTAGAAAGAACTCTCCAAAAATTCATCTGGAATTAAAAAGACCCGGAATAGCCACAGCAATCCTGAGAAAGAACAAAGTTTTGACCATATTTAAAGCTGTATTACAAGGCCACTGTTCTCAAAACAGCCTGGTATTGGCACAAGAACAGACATATAGATCAATGGAATAGAATAGAGAACCCAGATATCGACCCAAACCACTATGCTCAATTAATATTTGACAAAGGAGGCATGAACATACAGTGGAGTCAAGAGAGTCTCTTTAATAAAAAGTGTTGGGAAAATTGGACAGATACATGCAAAAAAATGAAACTAGATCACCAACTTATACCATACACAAAAATAAACTCATAATGGATAAAGGACTTAAACATAAGATGGGAAACCATAAAAATACTAAAAGAATCCAAAGGCAGAGAAATCTCAGACATATCCTGAAGCAGTTTCTTCACCAATACCATTCCTAGGGCAATGGAAAATAAAGAGAAAATAAACAAATAGCACTACATCAAAATAAAAACTTTTTCACAGCCAAAGAAACCATCAACAAAACAACAAGAAAGCCCACTATATTAGAGAATATATTTGCAAATGTTATCACTGATAAAGGTTTAATCACCAACATCTACATACAGCTTATACAACTTAATAAAAGGAAGATAAATGATCCAATTCAAAAATGGTCAATGGACCTAAATAGAATCTTTTCAAAAGAAAACGGAAGGAAGGCCAAGAGGCACATGAAAACATGCTCAAAGTCACTAGTTATCCCAAAGATGCAAATCAAAACAACAATGTGGTACCATCTCACACATGTCAGAATGGCAATCATCAACAAATCAATAAAGGACAAGTGCTGGCGAGGATACGGAGAAAAAGGAACCCTCGTGCACTGCTAGTGGGAATGCAGACTGGTGAAGCCATTGTGGAGAACAGTATGGAGTTTCCTCAAAAAACTAAAAATGGAACTCCCATTTGTCTCAGAAATCCTACTTCTAGGATTATATCCCAGAGAACTAGAAACTTCAATCAGAAAGGATATATGCACCTCTATGTTCATAGCAGCACAATTCACCATAGCTAAGATTTGAAAACAGCCTAAATTCTCATCAGCAGATAAGTGGATTAGAAAACAGAGGTATATCTATACAATGGAATACTATGCTGCTATTAAAAAGAAGGAATTATTACCATTTGCAGCAGCATAGATGGACCTGAAGAGCATTATATTAAGTGAAATAAGCCAGGCAATGAAAGAAAAATACCACATGATCTCACTTATCTATGGAAAGTAAAGAACATTATAACCTGATGAACAAAAAGATGGATACAGAGGTATTAAAGCACCAAACAGACTGTCAAATTATAGCGGGAAGGCTGGGGAGTGTTGGGGAGGCTGGTAAAGAGATCAACCAAATGACTTTATGCATGCATATAAGCACAACCAATGGGCACAAGACACTGCGGGGGGGGGGGGGGGGGGTAGGATGAGGGCATGACAGGCGTTAGGGGAGGCTAGGGGAAGGTCAATGGGGGGGTAAAAAGGAGATATATGTACTACTATATGTAATACTCTAAACAATAAAATATATTTTAAAAAACATGGAAAGCTTAAAAAAAAAAGAAAAAAACAGCGAACTGTGAATCAGTGATAGAAGGAAGACTTAATTTTACTTTTTTGTGCACATATACATATTGTACTGTCAAGTGTTTCACTATATACATTATTCTTTTTGTTTATATTTCAAATTTCACAGGTGTTCATATGAGAATGTCCTTACAAAAATTTGAAGTTCTGTTTGCCTTCCAGATCCATTAAGTGCATTGTTTTTAATAATTATGTAGCTATCAGCCTTTTCTGACACCTTGTTTTTAATTTATGACTACCATTTATCATTAGGACTTCTTTCAGAGAATGATTTTTAGAAATACTTACATTTTAAATATTGAATACATGAAATGGTTAAGATTGCCAGAAGCAGAATGTAGAGAAGAGAATGGCTAAAGATATGTGCTTTGCTAATCAGTAGATGTTGAAATTTATTCCTAGTATGTCAGACTGGGCAGGGAGAGCAAAGGTTGGAAGCATGGGTTCTAAGGTAAAAAAAGAGGGAAAATTGGAAAGATTGTATAGAAAAACAAAGGAAACAAAGAAGTATATAGGCAAAGAAAATTGAAGAAATAGAGGAAAGAAATAAAGGAGCCGTCAGTGAAAGAAAAGATATGGGGAAAAGATTCAACATCATGAATGCAACACTGTTTTGGTTGTTGAATTTACATAATTTTTCCTGCAATGTGATAGAAGTATAATTTTATGTTAAAAAATAAGGCTTGGTGCCAAAACCGGTTTGGATCAGTGGATAGAGCGTCAGCCTGAGGACTGAAAGGTCCAGGTTCGATTCCGGTCAAGGGCATGTACCTTGGTTGCGGGTACATTCCCAGGAGGGGGTGTGCAGGAGGCAGCTGACCGATGTTTCTCTCTCATCCATGTTTCTAACTCTCTTCCTTTCTGTAAAAAATCAATAAAATATATATTTTTAAAAAATAAGGCTTGGTGTTTATGATGGAATTAAAATACTACTTGATCAGGATGAGAAAAGCTAAAAACCATTTGTCACTAATAAATTAGTATACTCTGAAATCGGGATTTAAAAATTTAGCTATTTGCCACATTTCACCAAGTGTATATTTAAATTATATTTGCTACTTGCACAGGTATTTTTATTTTTAATTGCATCAGCAGTGTTTTGTTTACAATGAAGAGCAAGAAGTTAAATACTGAAAATATGGTACTTTATGTTTATGGGGTTTTTTTTTTTGTGATACTTTGTTTTTAATATTTCATTAGTCTTAGATCCTGATTTGTAGTGTGAACTAAGTTAATTTAATTAATGTCAACAAAAATTGGTTACAATTTACTGTTTAACTATGTAATTGTGAACATATTATTTAGGAGCATATTCTTTGATAAAAATGCAACCATTGCTGGATAGATATTGTAAAAGCAAAAAAGTGAAATGTCAATAGGATCTATATTGTGGATAGAACCTGTATGTTTGAACATTTTCATAATAAAAGTTTGAGAAAACAAACTGAGAGAAAACTAATGTGAAATAAATAGTAAGTTAATAGTAAAATAATAATATACTTCTTTCTGTTGTGTATTGACTTTGAAAATCTGAAACATTCTTTCTGTTAGTGGAATACCAATTTAGTGGAAATACTAGTAGATATGAATTACTTATCTGTTTCCTTTTGATGTAAATTGTTTTGTCATTAAAATAGTGTTATATGAACATTAGTAAAGATAAATGAAAAACTTCTAAGGGTTTATAAAATAGTTTTGAGGTAAATATAAATTATAGCAGACAAGGGTTTAGCCACTATTTAGAACTTTTATTCTTCTATTTTAGGGAATCTGGAAACATCAAAGCTGGATTAGAACATCTGGTAAGTTCTAATTTTCTCTTGAACATTTGCATCATCTTTGATATCTGCATTCCAAATGAACACTTTTGAATGAGCTTTGAATACCTTGTATTGAGAAAGTCAACCATTTCCCAAAGGGTCAGCTTACTGCTATTATGTGAAGGCACTTACATTTTCATTTATCTTGTCATTTCAAGGGAATTTAAATTTTTTTAGATTACTTTTTTTTTTTGATGTAGAGATGAAATAAAATGGATGACAATCCTTGGATTGATGATTGCTTTAATTATAAACAAAAATTGGTGTAGAATTTTTGGCATATCTTGATCTAACAAAAACAAGCTTGTGTTTTAAGAAAAACACAATCAAATATTGCATGCATAAATATGGTATGTTTTTGCAATTTAACGGCTTTGAAAGAAGTGCACAGCTTTGTTTTTCCTAATGTCTTTGCTTTATGAATAATGCATTGGTTTAAACTACATTCAGCTTAGAACGTAAAATAATTGAGATGCAAAATTTTTGGTTTAAGTAAACATTTTTAAAGCATAAGTGAAATTTAAACTGACTTTACATTAAAATATGTCCATTAATCAAAAAATTGGAAAAACTGTTGTATTGTAACAGGTCCAAAAATTCATTGAGTTTACCACAATGAGTGTTGTTCATTACAACATTAAGTACTTCATTTAAACAGAGCATTATAAAGTCATGCTCTGGTTTCTGGTCAAATCCAAATGTTGAATAATTAATGAGAGATTCTTTTGTAAATACAGTCTAAGTACTTTTTTAATGTAAGACCTCATTCGTATATCATATTGTAGCTTTGTTAACGATTAATGTGCTTTTGGTCTTCTACAAAAACAAACAGTAGTAAGAGGCAAATTCATTTTGAGTTATAGTAGTAGAATTGTAAGGGATTTTTGGTTTTCCTTTCAATAGCTAAAGAAACTAAGAAAACAGATTTTTGAAAAATTATCATAAAAATTACAAGTAATTATTAAAGCAGGATATAATAACCTTATTAGAAAATTTGAACTATATATTTGTCCAGGTTAGATATAAATAAGTAAAATTTTTATTCTCATTATTAAAAATGATATCCCAAGACCTTGTTAATTACTTCATAGTGGCACATATATTTAGGACTTATAGACATCAGAATAAAAATGTAAATCTAAGACATCAAGTTTTAGTATCAGTTGAGGGTTTATAACAAGGAAGAACACCTTCCACAGAGTCAAATTGAGCTGTCTTTTATATTTCTCTTATAGATTATTTATTTAAAAGACTCTATTTACTTGATTCATATGCCTAAGTAAATAATAAGTTAGATTTTTTTTAGTTTAAATTTTATATTTTTTATACTTACAGTAGGGTCTCATTTTCAGCGACTATTTTATGATTTATACTCAAAATCTTCTGCAGTGGTTTTCTAACTGCCTTGGGCTGCCAGGAAGGCTCCCCAAAGCAGGTGGCACTCCAGACTTCCTCTACCCAATCTAACCAGAGTAGTTCCTCTTTTAGTGATTTTGTAAAATCTTAAACTTTTAAAATAAGATTTCATCTGAAGAAAGAGTTCTCCTACTAAAAATATCTAAAAACCTTTGATGAAGCTTGTTAAAGTCAGAAGCAATTGTTTGTTAATTATTCTTTTCTATTCTTGAACCTAAGTTATATTTCATTTTTTCCTGTGTCATATACATCAAATATATTTTAAACATAATGCATTTTTGGAATGAGAGAGCCTGCATTAGTACAACAGGTAATGGTGGGCAGTGTGGGAGTAGATTATAATGCATTTTATTTAAGTTGTTCAAAAGACTCTATAACTTATCCTTATAAAATTGACTCAGCTCTGAATTATTAACAATATATGACTATACTAGTGCATGAAATTTGTGCATGGGGTAGGGGGATGTCCCTCAGCCTGGCCTGTACCCTCTCTAATCTGGGACCCCTTGGAGGATGTCTGACTGCCGGTGGAGGGACATTAACTCCAGCCATTAGAAAAGTCACACAGAATGTCCTTGACATACAAACACTGTAGTTTTATTAGTTGTTTTAATAATAATGGCCATTCTTTAAATAATATCTGCTTACATACAATACAGCTGGTACTTTGTGAATTCAGAATGTTAATATGACAAAAATCATAGAAGGTTGTAGTAGAAATAACCTTGAATTATCTAGTCCAAACTTTTATAAATATTGGAATTCCCTTTTCAAAGATTTTTAATTCTTGTTGTCTTAAAAAAAGCTTAACCAACTTTTGAAGCAACCCATTTTCTGTGAAAGGACTATGGAGCAGCCCCCCAGGCCTGGAGGACTCTGGCTGAGCTGAGGTGACTAGGTTTTGCCATCTTGTGGCTATGGGCACCACCATCTTTGTGATGGTGTGATGGTCAATTTGCATATTCCCTCTATTAGATAGGGTAGCTGTTTAACATAATACCACACACATATATACATACATATATCAATATATTGCTTTGTGCACTAATAACATTCAGAAAACTTAGTGATATTCTTGCTAACAATCTGAATCTCCACGTTCCCACTGAGCACAAATAATCCATCTTTGAATTGACTCTATAGCCAAATACAATTAGAAGTATAACTTCTGCCAAAACCAGTTTGGCTCGGTGGATAGCGCTTTGGCCTGCGGACTGGAAGGTCCCGGGTTCGATTCCGGTCAAGGGCATGTACCTTGGTTGCGGGCACAACCCCCAGTAGGGGGTGTGCAAGAGGCAGCTGATCGATAATTCTCTCTCATCGATGTTTCTAACTCTCTGCCACTCTCTCTTCCTCTCTGTGAAAAATCAATAAAATAAAATAAAAATAATAATCCATCTTTGAATTGACTGTATAGTCAAATACAATTAGAAGTATAACTTCTGTCAAAACCGGTTTGGCTCGGTGGATAGAGCGTCGGCCTGCAGACTGAAAGGTCCTGGGTTCGATTCCGGTCAAGGGCATGTACCTTGGTTGTGGCACATCCCCAGTAGGGGGTGTGCAGAAGGCAGCTGGTTGATGTCGCTCTGGTAGATGTTTCTAACTCTCTATCCCTCTCTCTTCCTCTCTGTAAAAAATCAATAAAATATATATATTTTTAAAAAGTATAACTTCTAATAGGTTGATTTAATGAAATACATGGTATAGAATTAAAATGGGAAGAGCATTCCACACATGGAATAATTTCTTAGCCTTTACCTTTTCAGATTTATAGTGTTCCTTTATTTCTATGTTGCCTACTTATCTTGGGAGTGTCTAGCATGTTAGTCTTAGCTTAATCCTATATAATAAAGAGCTAATATGCTGATGGTCGTGAGGCCCTCTCACCATAATGACCGTTCAGCAGGAGACTGCATATGTGGCGGGTCAAAGCCGCCGCGTTGCTCCGGAGCTGGGGTGGAAGTGTGGAGGTGTCTGGAGGCAGGACCGTCTCATGGTGGGGAGGGCAGGGGTGAGAGCCCGTAGTACCCCCCTCACTTGTCCTTCGCCACCCACTGCTCGCATTTAGCCCGCCTGCTGCCCACCTGCTAGGGGAAGGAGCACAGTGCATGCACCGCCAGGAAGCAGCGCTCCAAACTCATCTTTAGGCAGGAGGCTTCCACACTCTCCTCTGGTGCCATGATGGGGTAGAGCCTCCATGTTGCTCTGGTGACGGGGTGGAAGCAGGGAGGCACCTATAGGAGGTGGGACCAGCCGAGGCGACTTGCAGGACTGAGGGCAGGGCTTGAAGCAGCCAGAGAAGGCCAGAGAGGTCAAGGGCGGGCCAGGCATGCTCGAGCTCTGGGTGAAAAAGTTAGGGTGTCAAGGTGGGGTGGTGGGCGGATGGGCAGGGTGTGTACGGGTGGGTGGGCAGGGCCGTGCGATTTCGCGTGCTGATTCACTAGTCCTATCTAATAAAAGAGTCCTATGCAGATTGACCATCACTCCAACACACAAGATGGCTGCCCCTATGTGGTCAAAGATCCTGCTCCCATGTGGACACAAGATGGCCAGCAGGAAAGGGCAGTTGGGAGGGACCAGGCCTGCAAGGGAGGGCAGTTGGGGGGCAATCAATCCTCCAGGGAGAGCAGTTAGGGATAACCAGACTGGCAGAGGAGGAAAGTTGGGGGCACACAGGCTGGCAGGGGAGCATTAGGCATCAATCAGGCTGGCAGGGGAGTGGTTAGGGGGTGATCAGGCTGGCAGGCAGAAGTGGTTAGGGGCAATCAGGAAGGCAGGCAGGCGAGCAGTTGGGAGCCAGCAGTCCTGGATTGTGAGAGTGATGTCCGGGATCGGGCCTAAACAGGCAGTTGGATATCCCTCTAGGGGTCCCAGATTGGAGAGGGTGCAGGCTGGGCTGAGGGACACCCCCCTTCCTGTGCACAAATTTCGTGTACCGGGCCTCTAATATACTTATAATAGACTGCCCAGTACCTGGTTATTTTTCTCTTCACAAACTTATCTACTACCCAGAAAGCCTAGGCCTGTTTAAAGTTCTAGACAGAGTCTGTGAAGCTAAGTGCCATTGTCCACTGATGATTCTTGCCTGATAATAGCAAAATGGACATTTTCCAATTATTCTGCTCCCCCCATATTTAGCAGGCAGCAGTCTACTGTAAAGAGAGCCTACCCAACTTTCTTTATTCATCTATCTATTGTGAATAAGGATTTATGGATTTTTATTTTACAAAATATATTGCCATTAATTACTTTCCTTATTCATTTTGATGATCAAGTTGTCCCAAATTTTTCTAGGGCGTATACTTTCAAAATGGCTTCTAGTTCTTTTGATATACCCCAACTTTATTTTTAAGTGCTTTCTTACATGCTGTTACAACACTATATTCTAGGCTTTTTGTTCCTTCCTTGTTCCTACCTTCTGTTTTAGTAGCAGATTTTATTTCTATTTTCCAAGACTGTTATCTATTCGAAGCATCTTTGAAAGATAATTCTGAACAAACAAAGGATGATGGCTAATGTAAGATATATAGAATGTTATGGAGAATTATCTCTGAAGTTATTATTATTATGAAATTTAGAAGGTTTGAGTTTTTGTTCTAGTGGATACCTTTGTATTTATATTTTTATAATGCTTTTAATCCCTGTTATTTATACTTAACTTTTTATATGGCATCCTTGATTCCCATCTGTTACCTTTAATAGCTGATGCTTCTATTTTTCCTTACTTTTCCCCCCTTATATTTCTTCTTTTTTTATTCTTGCTACTTTGTTAGAATATACATATACATATATTCTTTATTCTTCTACCCATGCTGTCACCTTGTTTTAGAGTCAAATCTAAAATTAAATTTATTAAATGTTGACTTCAGTTTGTTTGCTGATTCTTACCCACTTATTTTCTGTTTGTATAAAACTCATCCACTAAAGCAGTGCTCGGCAAACTCATTAGTCAACATAGCGGCAAACCGTGGCTCGTGAGCCTCATGTGGTTCCCGAGCTGCAGTTTGCCCACCACTGCACTAATGTATTCCTCAGGAAACACCTCTGTGTCCAGTATTCCCTGAGATCTTGCACATTCCAAGCTATTTTTCTGTGGCCTTGTCACTTGAATGACAGGTTGACTAGACATGAAATGCTTGGCTTACAGTCTCTTTAGTGACTTTCTGAAAAAATATTCTGTGGATATCTCTGGTATCAGCCTTATTTTTTACCCATGTAGAGAATGTATTACTTTCTTTTTGCTTGAGGCATTGCCATTTTTTATTGTCTTTTTTTTTTCTTTTTAAACTAGGGTACTTCTTGAAGTTGGTTGTTTTTGACTAATTTTTATTTTCATTCAAATTTATATTTTTTTGAACACCTTATAATTTGTTCTTGATTTCTGAAATATTTTTTCTCTCATTTGTTTTTACTTTTTGAATAGCTGATTCTAGGTTTTCTTTTTGTTATTCATCCAGATCCGTCTTTTATGGTTGGTTTTGGGAAGAGAATTTTTATCTTTTGAAAATTTTGATTTCCATGTTTTTATTACTTTTTACCGTGACTTTATATGGAGATTATTCATATTCTCTTTCTCTCTCCCCTCTCTCTTTCTCTTTCTCTCAATCCTTTTTTCTTTCCCTCCCCTCCATCCCTCTCTGCCTTCCTTCCTTTGTAAAATCATAGACATTTTCTAGATGGGTTTCTAGGTCAAGGGTGCCCTCTTCTGCAGTTAGAGAAGAGCAGTTTCTTTAATCGATGATCGTAGCAGAGGCAGGGACAAAGGGTGGCATGTCTTATTTTTTTACTTTCGCTGTTTGTTTCTTCTTTCTTTTTGCTACCATGTATTTTATTTGTCTGATCTCCTCCCAGAAGTAATGCTTCCAGAGGCCACCATTTCTGATCCCACTCACTTTCAAACTTCTTCCCTCTAGCTGGTGCTGTGGTAACACCAATTTGAAACCAATGTTCACTGTTTTGGCATTTAGTATTGTAGTACTTGTTTTCCTAGGGGTAATTTTGTTTGTGTTTCCAGAGACTAACCCTATTAGGTTGAGCTGTATGAAAAAAGTCACTTTTCGGTCAGAATACTTTTTTTTGGGGTTGTTTGTGGCTTAAAAGAACCACTGTGCCATGCCCCCTTTGGCAGGGGGATGAGATGACTTGTCCTGATCAGTGTGAGGTTTCTAAAGCCTCCTTCATTCTCCTTTCTGAAAAGACAAATAATTGGAGATGGGTTGGAGTTAGGGGGACAGCGTGATCTAGATAAGTGCTTCTTTGTCTTCATGCATATGAGTCGCCTAAGGATATTGTTTAAACTCTGGTTCTGATTCTCTGGATCTGAAATGGGTCTTGAGATTCTGCATTTAGCAAATTTTCATTTGAGACTAATGTTGCTGGCTCAACGACCACCAGGAGAAAAAGTACATTGAAGGGCATTGACTTAAACCAGTGGCCGGCAAACTGTGGCTCAAGAGCCGCGGTTTGCCGCCCTGTAGACTAATGAGTTTGCTGACCACTGACTTAAACAATATGTGTCCAATGAACACCCTTCTGCTTCTAGATGTTTTTTCTGAATCTAGATGTTTCCCTATGAATGATTGGTTAGGTATTCATAAACCCAGGGAGACAGACACTCTAGCACATGTGTCAAACACAAGGCCCGCGGGCCAAATCCAGCCCGCCAGGCCTTGCAATGTGGCCCGCACTGGGCTGTCATCACTGCACTCCGCTGTCAGTTTATGACATTGTCAGTTTATGACTGTTCAGTAAACCATTCGGCCCGCGATTTAGGCTGGATTTTAGATTTTGGCCCCTTCTCTGATTGAGTTCGACACCCCTAGCAGGGGCAAAAAGTCCGTCATCTACATGCATATAAGTACAACCAATGGACACAAAACTCTGGGAGGGAGGCCATGTATTGGGGGGGGGGGGTGCAATGGTATATGTACAAAGATAATAATTTAATAAATAAAAAAGTCCATCATCTTATTCTGTAAGAGTAACAGGGCAATAATTTTCTTTATTTTGGTCCCAAATGTTAAGTTGTATAATTCTGGGGTGAAGCTGGACACCAGGACTAATAATAACTCATTCAGCCTTAGGTGTAAAATTAGATAAGTGATAATAAAACCCTTAGTAAAAAGGATTACAAGTATTTACAACTTTAAGTGGGATTTGCTTTCTATTAATAGTTGGATAACAAAAGAACTCTGGAGCTGTACCTGTGGGTTTTTTTCTCCCCACAGAGGTCTCATACATTGTACAACATTTGAGAGTGAAAACCCACTTGTCCTTGTGGTCAGGCAACACAGTCTGACCATTTTAAGTGTTGAAAAGCAACTGTCATTAATAGCTTGTTTAGCCCATCAGTGGTTTGTAGATATAGTTGCTGCTTGCCAGAAATGTAGGCATACTCATCAATAATACTACACAAAGGATTTAATAAAAACACTTTCCTCTTTGTTTTAGGTTAACTTGCAAATAAAAGTGCTACATTTCAGTTTTACAGGCGAATAATTTTATTTAACACAAATACAATCACAGAAAATATATTATTGTCATACTTTTGAGAATTTGCTTAACAGAACATGAGCTATAAAATGCAAACAAAGGTTATGAACCCTATTCTAAAGTCACTTGTGTTTCATCTGTTGTATTTTTAAATATATGTCTTATTTTAATATGTCCCCACTATATTCAGAAAAAAAATTGTTTTTGACATTTGTCCAAATGAGTTTGAAAATATAATTTTCTCCAAATACACTGACATTACTCGTATCCTTCATATATTTATTAAACACCGAGGAAAAATGTTTATTACCTCATATACTGTTTAAGGACTTCAACATAATAGATCTATCTCCTCCCAACATTTTAATTATTTTTTCTCTCCTATGTCAATATATATTTGAGGTTGAGGATAAATGTGCATATTAAAAGAGATGTTTTTCTCAAGCTGTGATATGAGATAAAAACAGCATGAAGTGTGTTTTTTCTAGAAAATCAGTTCCATAAATCTTTCTCTATTTTTCTTTTAACAAACAAATTTGTCCTATGAATGTGTGCAAATTAGAAGACCTTTAACGTGGATGAAATGTTAGTGCCATATTGCCGTCATGTTTTCTTAGGCAGTTTACAGGTTCTCTACTCTGGGACCAGCTCTCACGAGAGGCAGTCGTGCAATTGTCAGTGATCCATTTGTCTTACACGTTTTGATCAGTTAAAAGCATATGACCCAGTCATCCAAACAGCATGCATTTGGGCCCTTTTCCTACTTCCCTGCATTCCCTCTCTTCCAGAGAAAGGTCTGTTTGTTGCATTTTTAAGACATAGCCATATCAGAAGCAAATGGTGGCCAGTTAGCTTAAAAAACACACACCACAAATAAGATGCCAGGCAATTTTCATGACACTACTAATAATCTCAGATTTATGTTTAGGTAAATTTTATTTTCTGACTTATATGCACATGTGCTTATTAAAGTTTTATAAAGTAAAACCAAATAGTCTAAGAAGAGCATTAAATAACCCAACCCCACCCAAACCCACTCAGGAGCCTGAAAGTCAAACCTTCAAACCACCAGAGTAATTGAATATTTTATTCTCACATTTTTTGGTTTATAGTTCAGGACACTGTAGGTGCTTCGTTGTAGGGAATCCCACAGGCACAAGATATTTATTTCATGGCTTTCTCAGGATCTAACAACTGTAACTGCAGGCAGAACTAGCAGCTAAGATAACACGGTTGCTTTCTATTTCTCTAGGCAAAGCATTATGAGTTAAGAGGGAGAATGCCTTTGCCACAGTGGTATCTTTGGCCATACTTATCATTTGCCACAGAATCATAGCTTCTGTATTTGACTTTAACATATGTGTACTACTTAATTTAGGCAAAGCACAGCACGAGGGGTTAAGATAATGTGATTTTACTGTGTGACCTCCAGCAATACACACAACTACTCTGTTTCACTTTTTTCATTTACTCCTATTCATAGGGTGTTTCATCAGTGTGTGAAAATTTGTAGACGCATAAGCTTCTCTACACATGTATCATTATTCTTATAGAGAAAGAAAAAATTTTTTACTGTTCCAGTTATGTAAGTAACTTCAGATAGCTAAAAATAAACACAGTGAGCTGTGAGAAAAATTTGTTCACATTTACTTTTTTAATATATTTTTGAAAATTTTAAATTAATAGATTTTCATTGTAATGGTTCAAAACTGATATTTAAAGAAAAATGATTATATCTTTTATCTGCCATCAATCAGGTTTTAATAGTTCAGTAATTATTTTCTCTATTCCTAGACATACATATGTATATATTACTTAGCTTTTTGCTTATTTATAAAAATAGAAACATACTACATGATATTTTGTAAATTGCATTTTTTGTCAATATAAAAAAGTATCTATATATACACATATGAATCTGGATTTTGCTGGAAATCTGTCAAAATATTGGAAGTTAATATTATTACCATATTACTTAAAGCATTCTTGATTAATTTGTGTTTTAAGGAGTCAGTGAAGAGTTAGTTTTATTTCTAACTAACCTTGATTGGCCACCTTGATTACAGTATATGAAAGAACAGACTTATCATGAAATTTATTGTGGTCAAATAGAGGAAGAAATTGGTTATTTTATTCAAGAAAATATTGTTCGATATTTGTGAAAAACAAGTAAATAAAGATAATGCAATTAGAAAAGGGATCTGTGACATTTAAATACTTGTCAGTTTTATTATATGCTAATATTTTTAAATTTGAAATTTTGGTATAACTGCTGTGATATTTATTGTAATCTACAATCTTGGTATTTCCCATATCATATACTACAGTTTATATTCTTTGTGACTCTACCTTTTGATTAAATTTTCAGCTTTGTATTTTCAATTCATACTCTGCAAATACTAAGTATTTATTGAATTTTTTGAAATTAAAATACAAGAAAATTGATATATCACAATTAATTATTTTAAGGTGGAGGGATTCAGTTTATTTTAAAGTTCGAATGGTAAAAACTGATGCTGAAAGCTGAGCACATATAAATATTGTTGTCCTGGAAAAAAAAAAATTATGTTTTCTTAGGGGTTTTTTTGGGGAAAAGTTAGCAGAGTACTGGAAAAGTACCGAGGTAGGAATAATGAACTGGTCCTAAGCTCTGGTACTTAACCTGTAGAGTATTCAGTTTGTTCATATATAAAGTAAGGAATATGAACTCAATGATATCTAAGGCTCTGTCTAGCCTAAAGTATATGATTCTATATAATAAAAACCTCTGCAAGCTTATATTGTGTTTCATTCTTAATATAGTAATATTATAATAACTGTGTTCTGTGGCAGATAGATACTAGATGTATTTGGGTGGCATTTCATAAGGTATAAACATGTCTAATCACTGTATTAAGCACCTGAAATGTATAATATGTCAACTATAATTTAAAAATAAACTTAAGCAATTTGTCTTGTATATATAACTCACTGCTTACTCTAGATGACTAATTTAATTGAGATGTATCAGATATACTTAGGTATATATTGCTACACTAGAGAATTATAAACAATTTTGCAAATATAAAATTATGTGTAAATAAGTAAATTTTATTTAAAAATCATTCCTGGTGGCAGACCATATTGATAATTTATTTTTTCTAAATAC